>NC_133774.1:68687763-68916405 GCF_003597395.2 Chelonoidis abingdonii | reverse complement strand
TCCAAGGTTGAGAAGCACCAACACTGAATCCAGACACAGGAGAATTGCAGTTTCCAGCAATCACTAGATACTACAAGCCATCTGTTGGCCGGGAAGTCACTACAGGATTGAATAAATCCACAGATTTTTAATCCATTTAAACTGATAGATGTTTACAATTATGTGGGCATTATTTATGTTTAAACTAGAGATATGTTGAAAAAAATTTCCAATACAGCTTGGTAAAGAATTCTTCAGTGTCCATTATGTGGGGCATATGAGAGAGTTAAATATTGTCAGGTTTAGATAAAAGTTGGCCCAGTTTGATGGGTCACATTTTTTGATCCTCACACTCTTATTTTCTTTTATTCTGTATTTGATAAATTCATATATTAAATCTTACATCACCTAGGCTAGATTTATGTCACAGAAGTGTCAGGAATAAAGTGATTTTAAGTCCCGTGAGTTTCATCTCTTTAGAGAGAATTTTGGTTGGGGTCAGTGTTCAGGCTGAACAGTTCACCAGTCAGTAATTGCACTCATTATTATAGCAGCCAGCTTTATACCAGAGTTTGATTAATAACAATATGCACCTCAGTAACACTTTCCATTAAGTGACACTAATTACACTGTAACTGCTGTTCAACAACCAAGCAAATGTATCTACAATGTGATTTTATGTAGCCAGATTTGCTTAAAAGGTAACTTCAGTGCTGTCTCGGAGCAAAGTAACTGCTACGGCTTTGAGCTACTTACTGTTATTTTAAGATATGCCCACTTCTGTTTCCACATTGATTAAAGAGGCCAAAGCTCTGATGTTAAATGGAAATGGTCTAATTTTAAAATGATTAAGTGATGAAGTAGGTTTCTGAGAACAAAACAAAACAATCATGATGGCCAATGTTGTCAAAGCCTCCTGCATCTGCAGCTAAATCAGGATGTGGATACCCAAGAACATGCACACCATGTTTCTTAGGATAGTACCATATACATATGTGGCAATAGGCATCTCCCTGGGCAATGGCTTCAGATGCAGGAGGTTTTGACAATGTTGGCCCTTATGATTACTTTTGTTCTTTCTCATCCATTCTCAGTAACCTACTTTATCACATATATATTTGGCACTATCTTATCTGAACATCTGGCCTGACTATTGTGTCGTCAAAACATGAGCTAGGATTTTGCTAGGGTGCCCCAAACTGGATGTAAGATGATGAGTCACTCCTGTGCTAGGTTCCACCGCTCCACAAACCAGGAATTGGTCTGGTGACTCTCAGGACAGGTACATCAGCCTAACAAGAGGAACAGCAGCTCAGTCTGCTCAATGTCACTCCAGGACTCAGAACTCTTTCCTGCATGTTAGTGACAACACTCTCCCAAGCCTTTGCCTGATCCAGCCTTGCTCCTGCTCCAGCCCTGTTCCTAGTCTGGTCTCACTCCAAACCTGCTCTGGACTCCTGAATCTGCCTCTGACCCCTGGCTTTGATCACTAGGCCTATCCCATCCCATCATAGTTTCTGACACTTGATTTCTCAAAAAGGCAGTCCTCTGATGCCTATTTAACCATCAATGCCTCCGTACACCTCATCTTAGATCCTTATTTGAGCCTTTTGTGTTCAAGGGAAAGGAAGCCAAGAGATTTGGTTGCTAGAGGTAAACAAAGTCTCCTCTAGCATTGTAAAACTAAAATGGTACAAAAATTGGACGGTGCTTGTAGATCTCCTGTGCTGCCACTCAGTCATTCTTTTCTGTTGAACCTCTTTTGGTGTTTCATTATGGAGGCACACACTCAAGAACAGTTACATGCCAGACCTACCAGTGACTGCAAGATACTGAGCCCTCTAGGATCTGGATAAAGTTTCTTTTTACTATCTTGCTTGCTTACTGATTGCTGAGTTTTCGATTGTATTGAGAGGGGAGAAGGAGAGAGGAGATAATGAGGCAAGGGCTTTTAAGAACATCTGTAAGCATTAGTTAATTTTTCACAGTGGACCATGAAGCAGATAAATGTTATTGTCTTTGTTTCACAGATGGTGAAAAAGAAGCAGAGCTTTAGGTAAGTACTTTGGGGCTCCTAGCCATTAAAGGGGTCAGTGTGAGGATACTTAGTTCCACTCTACTTCCTGCAGAACTATGTTCTGAAATCCAGTGAATATATAGTTATATATGATATCTGTGTACACACACATGCATATCAAATATGTTATCCTTTTTGCCTCTCATCTACAAAGTCCCGCTCCAGATGTAGGACCTTTGTTCTCTCAGGAAAAAGAAATAGTTTATGAAAAGTCAAAAAACTAAAATTCATCCTCCAACCAATCAATCAATCAACCCCAACTAAATAAGCACAAGCTGCTAACCAATTCTTTCCAAGATAACTGCTCATCTCTTCATCTCAATTAAACTTTCGGCACAGGACCAGACCATAGCACTTAATGATGATGTCAGCCACAGCCTGTGAAACACCCAGAAAAGTAATGTGATAAATTCAGTCCATGAAAATGCAAGAGACAAGGCAATCCCGACAGAAGGCCATAATGCCTGAAGGTCAGTGAGCTTGTAAACCAGGAGTGACTTCCTTTACCAATGCTAGCATCTCTGGGCAATTGTTGTAATCAAAGATTTGGCCCTGATGCAATTAGTCCAGAAAGTATTAATTCTATTCTGTTTTCAGTATATCTATTTCTCTCCCAAGCAAATTATGAGGGGCAGTGCAATTATCTTCAAGGAATACTGAATTATGATCTCTGCCCTTGTGTATATTAAATTATGAAAGAAAACATCATCATTTGACTATGAAGAATTACGTTATCCTTGGTGAAAGGAATATGGCTATAGAGCTACATGGAGGCAGCATTGTCTAGTGCTTATGGACTGTGGTTTAGGAGATTATCATCTCTGCCACTAACCTGCTGTATGACCTTGTGCAAATCATTTCACCTCTTTGTGCTTCTTTACCCCTTTTCTGTGACCTGTGTGTATATATACGTTAGGCTATTCAGAGCAGGGACTTGTTATGCATTGTACAGTGCCTGTTTGAATGCAGTCCCAAATCTTGGTTGGGGATTTTAGGTACTACCATAATACAAGTTGTTATAATGAATAATACTAATATTATGATTAATAATCATCAAACTTTAAAATCTGGTAAGAGGGACTGAATGGGACATGAAGCATTTTAGCTCTTAATACAGGCTGGTAACACAAAATAGTAGTCACCAGATGAGAATTTTTGGTTGATCATTGTGACGTGGTTAGTGGTCTTAATCTTGTTTTTAGTGGCTAGGTGACGATGTTCACACACCACAAAAACATCTGCACAATCGTCACTAATTTTTACCCTTGTTGGATGTCTCAGTGGAGAGGTCAAAGACTGAATGAGCATGGATACTCCAATGCTCTTATCAACCCTAGAAGTGGTATCTTCAGGTCAGGGAGCAATGTAGGAAACTAGCATTACTGCAGCCTATGTTGCTGCTCTTCTGTGGATAGAGGGCTTGGGTCTCTAAGTCTCTAATCCTATTTATAAATCTCCAGAAACATTATATTTGGTATAATCAGTCATTTAGTGATTTTTTTTTAACTGTAAGGGAAATTATATACATCTTTTGGTACATTCTCATGCTCATATTTTAATTCAAGTTAGTATATGGCATAGCTGGAAACCACTGAAAATGAGAATGCAGAACATTCGTACAGAATAAGGGAATGCCCAATAATGGATAATCTGATTGGGAAAAGCAGGTTCTCATGAGAAAAGCAATATTTTTAATAACCTTGGACCAAACCCTGAGAAGCACAGTGCACCTACAACTCCCGTTGAGATTGGTGGGAGTAGTGGGTGCTCAGCACCCCTCTGACTCTGGCCACTATATTTTCCCTTCATTCTTGTTGTTTGTAAATTTTAAGGATGTTTTGGGTGGGGGAAGTAGGATGTCTTTTTCTTTTCTATTTCTTCAGTTCATGCCTCTCCTTTGCTGTGATACATCATATCTGCTTCAGTCTGTCAGTCATATCTTGGAATAGATCATAATGTAACATGACATTGATCTGATTGACATAGCCAAACATGATGTATGTTACTGCAAGACATTACCCAGGGTACCTCGAAAACATCATTTTCTGAAAATCCTGGTTTCCTAGAAGCAAAGTGGCAGTTTTCCCATTGCTCACTTCACTGATAATTGGTGGGTAAAACTATCCAGGCTTAGCAGATAGTTTCTGCCCCTTTCTGCCAGTAGGGATAGGTATGTTGTAAATGGGTTTAGGAATGTTTCTAGCATGCGAATACATCAGGCACAAATGTTAATTTAAACACTGCTAAAATATTTTGATTCAATGAGAAGACTTGATTTGACATTGTTTCTTTTTCAAATATGTCAGTTTTATGCATGTTATGATTATAGTAATAAAATGTTTATAATATGTGTACATTTCCCTATAATATACATTTTAATTGGATTGCATTAGAGAACACTGTTATCCATTCAACATTTCCATGTCATTTCTTTTATATTTTTTATTATTTCTCCAAATAAAACAAATATTCCAAAATACCAGATTCATAAAAATATACAAAGTAAATAAACAGGTTTAGGATAAAGGGAGCAGTGGGGAATCTATCATCAGGGTCTACTTTAATCAGAGACCTCTAAAAAGTCAATCTAAATTGCTTGGAATTTTTCAGATATTCTCATTCTATGGAATGTTAGTCATTTGTTATCTGTGAGGTCAGCCATATCACCAGTCATCAATATTTAGTGGGGATCAACTTTTACATTTTTTCAGGATTAATTTTTTTTAGCAATACAAGCTGCACATTAGAACCATGCTGCTTTGTTACGAGGCAATCTCCAGGGATCAGGAATATATCTGGGAAGACAATTTAACTTTAGTATCAAATGGACCCTTTGACCCACCTCATACCAGAAATTCCTGATACAGGGGCACTCCCAAAACGTGTGAGTTAATGTAGCGCGAAGGAAGGGAGTTACATTTCCAACAGCGGTCAGCATTTATGAGCCCTATTACCATTAGCCTATGTGGGGACCAGTATCTTTGAAAAAGTGTCTTTTGGTGAATAAGCCATAGTTACAGGACTATAGTTGCTTTTTTAACATTAGATAAAATTGTGTTCCATTGGGTTGGTGATAGCTGTATATCCAGATCTCTGTTCCAAGCAACTCTAAAATTATCAATCTTTGGCAGAGATTTTGGGCCAGAAAATTGTAAATCGCCAAGTAAATCAAGGAATTTTCTTCCAAAATAATAAAAATTCTGGAGATCCCAATTTATCTGGTCCAAATACATCCATAAGTAAATGCTTTAACTTGAAATATTTTCATGCTCTGGGACTGGGCAAACCAAATTGTTGCTGAAGATCTACAAATGGTTTAAATTTATCATTGCCAATTAGCTGTGACACAGTCATAATTATCTGCCATCCAATCCCTCCACATCAAGTTTTTGCCACTGGTTTGGCGGATAGTATTGCTCCATAGGATTGCCTCTATGTGGAAAAATGGAGGGAAGTAGACCTTTCTAGCCAATTTTGACCATGCTTGCCTCACAGCTCTGGAGCCATCAATCTATAATAATCTGATCCTACTATTCCTGAAAGGGGTACCAATTCTTGTTCAATCTGTGGAGTCTGTGGAGTCATATCTAATAGCCACAGAGATGCCTGAATTAACATTTCCATGTCATTTTGCAACTCTGGTGCAGCATAGTATGCATTGTACATTAATGCTGTATGAAAAAAATATGTCTCATCATTGAATAGGATATCATACACCCCCTGTTCTGCCTCACTAAAGATAGTAGAATATCTCAGGGTGTATATCCAGGCCAAATTTGCCACAGAGACTGGATCTGTATTACAGAAATGTTGGGCCAAATCCTGCTGTCAAATATGCTATAATAAATTCTGTTATCAGTTAAGATATGGGCCTGAGCCAAAGCTTGTTGAATTTGCTCACTTACACTGGAGAAAATAAGAGCAGGATTTATCTTAATTCTTGTATTAGTAAGACTTCTAAAAACTATTAACTAAGGTCCAGATTCTGCAAATATTTGGTACCTCAAGTGCTTATTACTTTGAAGAGTATAATTTACTGCAGTGGAGTTACTCAGCATGGTAACGCAACATAGTGGGCTTGATCTTGTACCAGTCAAATCAATGACAGATGTCCTATTGAGTTGAATTGGAGCCGGATCAAGCAGGGTGTTTGCAGGTTTGGACCCCAGATAAGGGCTCGATTTTGTAAGGGTGCTGAGTCCATTCAATTCCAATTTATTCATTGGGAGGTGAAATGGCTCAGCATCTTCCAGGTGATGCTCAGTGCCTCACTAAATTGGATCAATAGTTTGGCTCTACAGTATCAATTAAGGTATTAGCAATCTAGGTTTATTTTCCACACTAGCCATGATAGTGATAGAAAAATATGTGAATCATTTGGAACATCTGGAATGCTGACATTCTTACATGTTCAAAACCTGTAGCAGTTGTATGATTTTTATATTAGTACCACTTCAGTTACTGCCTGTACTACCAAAGGTTTAGTACAACTAGACTAAGTTCCTCATGGCTTTTGTGTCCAGCTCCTCACTTGGCACCAGTGGGATTTGGGTTCATTATGTGTTGCCTTCCACAGAGTCCTTTTTCTCAGATCTGCCATTATCCTTATGAGGTGACACCATAATTTAAACAATTTTAATATCTTAACTGATACAGTGTAGCCAAACTATAGCTCCAGTTTAGGGAGGGGCAAGATGCTGAGCCATTTCACCTTCCAGTGAATGAACCAGCACTGAAGGGCCTCAGCACCTTGCAAGGTCACTTTTTCTTGATGCCCTTTTGGCAGCCCTTGTGAATCTGCTACAATGGCATGGGTTACCATGAAGAGCTTAGGGCTTCAGGGTACTTTGTTGTCATCCATTGTTTGGATGGAAGCTCTCCTAGAAACACTGTAATGTTGGCAGCATAGTAAGGCAGCTTATGCCAGTAATTTGCCCCAAGTATGAACCAAAATATGTTTAAAATGCATTTCCTTCAGTAAATAGTAATAGTAAATACTTTACACTTATATAGAACCATTTTATTTGAGCATCTTACTCTATCTTACAAGCATGGATGCATTAATTTAGTGTAGATGGCTCGTGAGGAAAGTATTGTACCCAGACTGCAGATGGGTAAAATTAGGCACAGAAAAATTAAATTACTTGTTCAAAGTTGCAGAGCCAGGAATAGAATCCAGGAGTCCTGATTCTTAACAGCTTGTTTTCACCATCCAATTACATTTAATGAAAATAAATGTGTTCTAGTATCACTCCTTTCCCACTTTTTTTGAGTTCTCCACTATCCAAGACAGAGAAAAAAGAAGCATCAGGGCTTCTTTATGTGCTTCACAACTTCCCATGTCACCAGAGTTTGAAAGACTTCCTGCAATCTTATCTTCTCACCATAATTTAAATCTCTTTCACAGTGCTACTGGATTGGCAGCTGAGGAATCATTTTTAAACAATATGCTTTCTTGCAAGTTACTGAATCCAATCAATGCTTCTGTTTTCCCTTGTGGCTTTGTTTTGCTGTTAAAACTGCAGTGTTGCAGGACAGCCCTTCATTGTCTCGCCTATTGTGCTGAAGAATGAATGAGAGAGAGTCTTGATTACCTTATAAATAAATCTGGTTAACTGTTATATTACTTAAAATGCATGGTTTTGAGGCTATTCTGAACTATTTATATGTGATTTAATTCATATCAGCGGCTAATTTGTATTTAATGCAAACTAATGGGTTTTATGTAAATGGAGCATGTGGCAGTCTATTTAAAAAACAAATTATCTCTAGTTTCATTTCAGTTATTTTAATTAAATTTAGAGCATGTGTGTGGTAGGGGGAAGAGGTAAGGGATGTGTTATATATGAAGTGTTGATGATTAAATCCAGTTTAAATCTACAGAATAAGAAACAAATAATTCTCTTAGCAGAAACACTAACTCATTTTCTAAAGTTTGCATATCTTAAAAGTGAAGGTATAAAAACAGACTGACATATGTGCCTGGGAGCATGTAGACCAGACAGTACAATGTTATCCTTTTAGTAGCGTCAATATTACATATTATCTGAGAGCAGTACTGTAAAGATTCATTAATATTTGTAAAATGCATTGAAGATTATGGGCTAAATACAGTCCAGATGTATGCAGACACAACTCCATTAAAACCAATGGACTTGCAGGTGTATACATCAGAACTGAATTTTAGTCCTAAAAGTGCCTGAGTGAACTCTACTAGATAAATGATGGCGCCGTTGGAAGTTTTAACCTCAGGCAAGATGTTTAGGATGAAAGTAAATTGGGTAATTCCAAGTTCTGACATAGCAGTTTTGAATCCTGAAGTATCAGATCACTATCTTACTGTGCATCCTTTTTTCTTGGATTTCTGGAACTTGATTGAATGAATAGATTCATTATTTTTCAGTGCTGTGAAGAAACTTGGCTCATTGATTTAGTTCAACTCTTTGCTGATTCATTTCTTGCTCGCTTTTGACAGCATGACAGACTTTGAAACAGTGATGTAGTAATAAGCACCAGTCTTTTGCAGGATATGTACACTCAACTATTTTTGCTGATACTTACTCCCCTTTATAAACTGAAGCTGCAGAGGTTAGAACATCTTTTTAAGAGCTGGGCTTTGATACTCATCAACAATAGTAGCGTAACAACATCAGCTTGTATAGGAAATGCCAGTCAACTGCTAAACTTAATTAAAGTTGCAATGTCATCAGGGAAGGAAATGGCAACTCAAAACAATTGTTTGTTAATGTTAATCCTGGTTGCATTGATCGTCTGACAGTTTCTCTAATTCCTAATTTCAAAGGTCGCGGAGGGAGTTTCTGCTTTCCCATCCCATTCCCCAATTCTAATACTCTGACTTCTATTTGTTCCTCAATCATCACAGACCTTGCTGAACTCAAATAACAATCTGCACTTCTAATATAATGATGTTGACTCCATTAACAATGAAAAATTCACTTATCAAAATTATCAAACAGATTTTTACATTTTTAACAGGTTATTCGACTACTTTTATAAGTGCCAGATCCTGAATTCATAACTCAAAAACCCAGAAGTATGTGTATAGTACTTTCTCTCTTTATATACCTATGACACCAACCCCCCACCCTTAACCAAGCCCTTACAAACATATAGCCACAGGCAAAAATAACAATTGGTGAAGGGGGTCCCAATTCAGCAAAGCGCTTACGTAGACGCATCCATCACTATTCAGCAAATTCACAATATGACATAAGCACATGCTTAAAGGCTTTGCTGAATAGGGATGTTTTCAGCACATAGTAAAATTCAGCAGGTGTTCACGTGGTTTGCCGAACCAGAGTCAGTGTGACTGCATCACAATTAATATGAGACACTAAACAAATGAAATAGCTAAAAATGCTCAGAAATAAATGTAAACCTGCCTGTTGTCAGAGTTATTTACCAAAATCAATATTTATTTTTTGTCTTTCAAATGTTAATGGGAACTTTGCTCTGCCCATAAAGAGTGAAATGTTTTAAGCATGACACAAGAATAATTGTACAGATGACCTGAGTGATAAATAGTGAAAAGCTATTTATGTGAGATCACTGAGATATTTGACAATGGCAAAAAGTCAGTAGAATAAACAAAAATATGAAACCAACAAAATATTATGTCATGGAAGTTGCTTGAAGTTCCTTCGCTGACCTTTGCAATCCCTTCTCAGACACATGCTAGCCTTCACAAATCTCTGTGCACACAGTATCAGATAGACTTTGTACAGGACTTTCTGAGATTTTATATATTATTAAAAATGTCATAAAGCAATGTATGTTACCATAGCTCCTAATTCAGTGAGACATTTTAGGAATGGAGGAGCTTGGCATATTCTCTTATCTAATAACGTATCTTGGAGTATTAGTATGTCTGCTGGAGTATACCTTCTAGCTCAGAGATATTTCCCTTGATTGATTCTGTTCTAATCTCTCTGACCATTGCTTGTCCCTGTCAGTCCTTTTGAGTTTTATTTTTTTAATTGATTGAGAGATTGGACTGGGTGTTTCACAAAAAAAAAAAAAAAAAAAAAGGAAAAAAGAAAGGAAAAAGCCTGCTGCCTTGGTTTCAATTTGATGCCAGACCCAAATGCTTATTTTTGGATGATAGGATGTGTTGACATCATGCATTATTTCACATCA
The DNA here is from genome assembly GCF_003597395.2 of Chelonoidis abingdonii. Classification (NCBI taxonomy): domain Eukaryota; kingdom Metazoa; phylum Chordata; order Testudines; family Testudinidae; genus Chelonoidis; species Chelonoidis abingdonii. Next base: position 68,906,192 of record NC_133774.1, on the reverse strand, counting down.
CTACCAACCATACTCAGTTGAACTCTGTCTCCAGTTAGATTTTTGGATTATTTTGTGCTGTCTGTGCTGTCTCACTTCCAGAGTAATATTTAGTCATGGATGATTAGCAATTTCTTTTTTCAGATTGTGTGGGTTGTGATATCATATCAGTTTGTCAACATGCTAGGACAAACCCTGACCTGTTGTAACTCAATTGAGTTCAGTGTAGGTACAGTAGATATGAGTTTGCCAAATCATTCTTTTTCTATTCTGTCCTGGACGCTCATTCCTCTGAAAGTCAGCTATAAAATTGTTTTTATTTGCAGGACTCTCTGTATCTTGGCCTTCACTAACTATATGGCCACAGCATATGTATTAAAATATTTTGTTCATGCGTATATAGATACTCTCTCTCTCACCAAAGACATTGGTTTAAAATGTTGCTCACTTTGTTAGATTTGAGATATTCCTATATGTTTTTCAAGATTTAATTGGCCAATAATATGTAAAAAATATAGAATGAGACCACACACTATATTCTAATATCCCCTAGCTAGTTAAATTTAACCTGTGTGCACTTGCATCCATTTTTTTAATATCATTCTCTACATCTGTCTCAAACAGATTATTAGTTCCAGAGTGGAAAAAACTACAGTTTCCCAGTGGAATACAGTTTTAGGTGGGGTTTTTGACAAGAAGCCAGTGGGAATCGTACTTATTCCATGTAGTTTTATCAGATAACCTTGATTTAGTAATATTGAAGTCATCCAATTTATGGTAATACTCTCAGACATGATAGTTTAGGTAAAATTCACTCTACCCAGGAACTTTTTGTTGTTTTTGTACTTGTTTAATAGAAGTAAATACATAACATAAAATAGTTTATGTTATCTAGTGAGCATCCTGAAATATACTATTCAGAAACTGAAGGAGACAATGGCAAATATAAACTATACAGTTGGGCAGAACTGGTCAGAAAATTTTCATCGAAAAGCTTTTATATTAAACAAAATGGTGACACCCCCCCCTATATTTTTGACCATCTCTAATGTGAGGGTTAAATGATGAATGCATATTGATATTAGTGGTTATTAAAAATGGCTTGTAGATCACTGGAAAATACTCACAACACAGGTTAATCTTTTGTGAAAATGTCAGTGCCACTATTCAGCTTTAGAAGATTGGTTTGTACTTTGCCCTGTAAAATTATTCCAGTCCTGACATTTTCTTTCTCCCCTTTCACTTTTATCAATAATGTGTTTTTAGTTTTCCTTACTCCCTTATATTAGAAAGACAATTAAAAAGAGCTCTTATGGTGGTTAACTCCTGTTCTGGTACACTGGAGCTAAATCAATTAAAGAAGATCTTAAAATGAGCTGAATTCTGAGTCAAATAATGACATCTGTAAAATAGTAGCTATCATATATTGATCATGATAACACCACGCATGCAAGATATGAATGAAATAATGATCTAGAGAAGGATTGACCTAAATGTTACCTTCATTTTAAGTGCCCATTAATTAATGATAAAATACTGTGGAACATTTATAGAAATGTGAAATCCACATGAATAACAAATGATTTAATTCTGATCTATGCTATTAGAAGACTAACTGAATTCTTAGCAAACATAGGGACCCTATGGAAGTAACCATACAGTGTTGAAATGCTTAATAATATTGCTGTTTTGCCAACTATACAAATATTTTAAATGTCACCAATATTTTACTGGTAGAACAGCTAATTTCCAGAAATAAATGGAAATAAATGTGGAAATTAGTAAAAGGAAGAATATGCAGTAGACATCACCTGCTCCCACTACACCTCTTCCTTCCTACACACCTTTGTGGGGTTCAGGTAACTTTCCTCCCAATTCGTGCAGCTGGCTTATTTGACCACATAGATTAGTGCAGCCATGGTGTCCCTGTCCTGACCCCTTGGGTGCACCACATATCCCTGAGAATAGAAATTGAACCATCGTGTGATTGCCTCAGCACAAGTGTGGTTAGCATTTTTATGGATCATCTCCTGGGACAAGCAATACTAACCTCAAGACATCATAAGAAAGTTCTATGGCAAGTCCCACCTGCCCAGACAGCTACTGAAAATACTCATGTTGCTCACGGGGCATTCTCTATGAATGTGGTAGTCGCTTCAGCAACAGAAAAAGGCTTTAATTCAAGAAACATGCAAAATAATATAGCACAGATATAGTCAGAGGACCCATGCAATGACTCTCCCATTCTCAAAAGGTTAGGGCTAGCAGTTAAGTTTGAGAACTGATTGCTGTAGCATGGCTGGCTACTTGGTAAGTGTAAGTATAATTACATTATTTATCATCATCTGAGCTACCACTGGGGATGAGAAATATCATATGTTGCTGGTGGCATGCTTATCATTTAAGGGTTTGGTTACTTCTGTTACTAATCCCAATATCCCTTGAGAGGAAAATTATAATGTAATACATCCAGTCGGCAGATCCATCACTGAAAAAACCTTTGGCATCCTGAAAATGTGATTCAGGCATCTAGATGGACTAGATGGCACAATACTGCATAGACCTGAAAAGTATGTCATTTAATCTTGACACGTTGTATTTTACATAACATAACCATGAATTAGAGGGGGCCAGATATTGAACTGTCAGATCCACAGGAGCATAATGCTCTAGAAATCTGAAGATGCCTCCCAGCTAATCCACAGACTTCTGGTCACAATTCAGTGGTTACAAACTGATGTGTCAGCCTGAAACTCAGGGGAAGAACAGAAATGTGGGTGCCACTTTTGCAGGTGGAATTCACTGGTAAGTAGTGTACAATTAGTATAACTAGCTGGTGGCTTGGGGATTTGCAAATCAGGTAATTAGTGCTACTAGAACTTAGATATGCACCTGCACTTTATTTTTTGGGTACAAAAATGTAGTTGCAAGTTCTTTGGGTTTCATTACTTTGGGCTCGGTTTCCCTCAATGCTTCTTTTCCTCCCCACCTAAATTTAGCACAGATACTGTGAATTATGAAGGAAAAAATATTAACTTAATGTTTATAGTTAGTTTGACTTAGATTATTTTCATCACACACAATCCACAAGAAAGGAGCTCATTCTTGTTTAAATTGACTTCAAAGTTGTAATGTTGGTTAATGCTATTTTTGCATGCACATTTTCCTTCAGTTTTACTGTCTAATTAATGATTTTTGTTGAAGAAATGTATAATTTAGGCCTTTAAATATTCAACAAACTCTTCCTGTTGTGTCTAAGACGAAGGATACAGTAATGATTTATTTTTGAAACAAAGGGGAATAAAATCCAAAAGTTAATTATTATACAGTTCAAAGACTTTCTTTCTTTCTTTCTCCACACCATTTACAATAAAAATGTAATTTTTGGGTTTACAAATGGTTTGTATTGAGAACCATGTAGAAAACAAGTGCACCACAATGATTTTCTTCCCAAAACAAAAGAAAAGAAATTCTTCCTTGTCTCTTTTATAATGCATGCACATATCCCTCTCTCTTATGGTCACTTTTTGTTAATGAAAGTTGTATTGTATTGTATTTTTGTTTTAATTGTTTTAATTAAGAGGTTTTGGATCAAAGTGTGCTTCATTGTATATACAAAATGCTGAACTATGGAGAACACTTTGATCCAAAACCCAGTGTTCGATGGGTGTCAGTATGGACCATATATTAGTGTCTAGTACTCACTTTTTCGTTTGCTGAAAAAGATAAAAGTAATGATTCTTACAGTTGCTTTCTTTTAGTTTGCTTACTTTTTCCATAGTGACATCATCTAAACTTTCCGTCCTTTTTTCTTCATATGCCAACCAGATGGACATGTCACTCAAATGCAGTTTGTTCTAGTGGCATATAAAGGACCTCTTGTATTTGCCACTGCTAAGTGCAATATTGAGAGACTGATGGGATCAGGTTGTATGGTTTGGGGTGAAACAAGGAGGGAAAGGAGCATGGAAGGAGACTCCACCCCCCTTATATGCACCCCCCTTATATGTAAAGGTCTGTCTCTGAGCAGAGTTAATATAGAGACTGCTCTCTCTGTGTGACCCCGAAGGTGCATCCTGTTCCATAAGAAGTAGGAAAGCAACAAAGGGCCATAGACCTGTTCTCCCTCACGCTGGCCCGCAGAGCAGACAGGTTGCACTGGGGAAGCAATTCTCCTGTGCATCAGGAGAGTCAGTGTGGGGTTGTTTTTCTTGGGGGAAAATTGTACAATAAAGACTTGTGCCCAAAGTCCACAGTCTGGACCTGCGTGTTGAGTAGTACACACTTGAGTGCTATTTCACAACACATTTATTGGGAGTAATACTTACCTGGATTGGTTACCTAGTACTGTTGGTTTCAAAAACTGTGAACAGGCTGCTTCCAAAGTTTTCTGAAAATAGGGGCAGCACCACTGCTGCATTCTAGTCTGCCATAAATGTCCCTCTTATCTTTATTTAAACCTTGTTAACCTTCTTAATTTAATCATTAGCTTTTACTGAGAAAGAACCAAATATGCTCATTAGTTGTGTGGAAAGACAGAGTAGAATCAATTTTACATTAAATTAAAGGGTAGAGCCTCTAGATATTCTGCCTAACGATAAAGCAGTAACCTCTTAAGTGCGTAGTCCTATTGATAGAGAACAGCAATTCCCCTAACAAGGACATTCTTTAAACATATGTTCATTTAGGAAGGCATCATTGTTTTATGGAGCAATGTTTAGCCCTGCATACAGAAAATAACCTCACCAAGTAGTGTATAAAAATAGTAGTGACAAAATGTATATACATTTGAAAGGGGGATTCACCATTTCTTTTTAAATCTTTGCTATGGTCTTTCCTGAATTTGCATAATAGCAATGAGAAACTGGCTCTGAACCTGTTAGCTGGCTCGAGGACTGCTAGAATCACTGAAGGTGGAGATGGAGTTGGGGTTTTCAGGTCAGTAGGGGGAAAGATGAAAGGCTGTGGGACTTGTGGAAAAGGATATGTGTATTTAGGATCCAAATCACTGTTCCTTATGATGAAGTTTGCAGGGCTCTGCAATAGAGCCCTCCATTTTTGGGACTCAGTTCTTGGGCAGTGGTGTTAAATGCTGAAATGGCAAGAAAACTTAAAAGTAAAAACCATTGTGTATACTGATGCACTGCAGGTATTATTCAATGCCGCAATACAGCAAATCACTTAGGCGTATGTTTAGCTTTAAGCATGTGAGTAGGTCCATGGGGTCTATAAGACTATTTATGTGTGTAAAATTAAACTCGTGTTTAAGTGCTTTGCTGGATGAAGGTCTTAGTGAACAGATATTGTACTGTATGTGCAACATTTAATCCATGTCTTGCCCAGGTACATGTAACAGATTTAAATGATCCTTTCTTCTTTTAAAATGGCGAATGTTGAAGAGTAATGTAGTTTTCATGGATTCATTGATTTATAAGTTGTTATTCTATTCTCTTGTCAGCATTGTATTTTAGATGAGCACATTTATTTATTTATTTATTTATTTATTTATTACAGTTAACAAGATATAACTACAGAGACCTTAGATGTTAACAAACATACCTAAACATAGCTGTCATCTTATCAAAGGCTTAATCAGGGAGCATCTCTCTGTCACTTATACCTTAATTGTACAAAAGAGGCATTTATTGTTTTTGACTTCAAAGAACTAATTCCTTTCCTTCTTCAGTGTATATTCCATCTTTTCTCTGTCCAGACATTGAACATACTGAGCTGCATAGTTACATTGCTCTCATTCCTGGCATTATATTTTTCAGTCATGCTTCTTTTTCCTTTTTTTCTACATGTAGGTTGTAATCTTCAGCTTTATTCCATGCATCTCTTCCCTAAATGAAACATTCTATAACTTCATGAGAATAAAATCATGTTTCAGAAAGAAATGGGGAAATTGATTCTAACCATAGAACTCTCTCGTGCCTGCTGCATATAAGGGGTTGACATATTAAAGCTGACAAATGTTAACACAAAGACAGCAGTGGAACATTATTTTGGGTGTTAAGTTACATTTCAATGAGCGCTTTCCCCCCTCCCTGATTGAATGCATCTTGAGTTTGCAAGAAGAAAGGACAAAGGGACAAAAACATGTAGGAGGCTCCAAGTCTGACTTCCCTATTTCCCTACCTCGCTGTGGCTACTCATCAGAATTTCATGTGGCGTCTCAAAAGTCATATGGAGTTCACAAAATCAAATTACCTCTCAAACTACCCTCTTGCCCGTCTTAATGCTTTTCTCTCTCTTCAGAAAATTGTCCTCTAAAACCACACCGCTCGCCTGATCAGGTTTCCCATTGTCACACCTGTCTGCAAAAAGAAATGCATTAGAGATGTATCCCTTCATCCATTTATTTAAATTAGCATAATGAATGCTTCAAGTATATTCTGAATGACAGCCCTTTTGGCAAAGCCAAATGATAGGGTTTTCATTGGCCAATCATGGTTTGCTTTGTTGTCCATCTGGTCAGTTGTAGGATTTAATTTGGTTTTCTTTAATAAACTGGACTTGTCTTCCTTTTCCCTTTGTGAATCTCAATGTAAAGCAACAGTCCAGCTGTCACTTAGTGCAATTCCCTCTTCTCTCATCCAGACAGAGTGCAATATCATTCTGTTACTCTTTATTGAAAAACAAGGTTGTTTTCTGGAATAATTATAAATGGAAGAGCTTATCGAGATTATTATCTTTAATAAATCTGTGTTTAATGGCAACACTGGTTATTTATTTGAATAATTTGTGTTGTTTTCAGGATTGGGAGACAACTAACCAGAGATTCTATGTAGCTATCATTACCACAAAGCACCAGCCTGTTTTTCTATATTCCTTCTATTTTCAAATATACACAGAATCCTTGTGTTTCAATTAATGCCTCACTTTCTTCCCTGATACATATTCAAGATGAGAATAATGGACATCAGCAACAGTTTCAATTTTTCCTCCTTTCTCTTTACAATTAAACATCCCTTTTGGTTCCTTTTACCCTAAAATAAAGTGTTTTAGTACTAATGGGGGATAGAACTGCATTTCTTCTCTGACTGCATAATATCCATTACTACCTTCTTGTATACATTTCTAGTGCACATCTTTTAAATCAAATTTAAGCTTTGTGTGAGCTGGTGCACTCTTCATCTTACTTTGAACAGGGTATAAACACAACATATGGAGTGAAATCCTGGCTCAAGTGAAGTCAATACCAGAATTTCCATTGATTTCAGTGGAGTCAGGATTTCACCCATATTGTCCAGACTTATGCCCGTCCTGCACTTTGGCTTTGTTGGTAACTTAAATAATAACTTCAGCCTCAACTTTCTCTCCACAATTGTTCCAAGTGTTTTATCCTTTAGGATTTTTTTTTGTCTCAGACCCCAGTTTCCCTACTACTCCTGTAAGAGTTTCCAATTCCTTTTAAATCTTGGTGGGTGATAACTGACTCTTTGTGCAAGTAACTCAGAGCAGTAATTTATATTACTCTTTTCATATAGAATGACAACAGCTGATAACAGGATATTCAGTGGAATAGGCCCTGGATCTCTACAAAGGATCATAAAATCTGCCAACCTGGTATAGGCTATTTTTATATCACAGGAATAAAAGGTGTTCTCTGTAAAAATCTTACTGCTTCCTGATACAGCATATGCTAGGCCACATTTATCCTTCCTTTTACTTCATGGGGGGTATACCAGGAAAAAATGAGTCCCCGCATGTGTGAGTCCATACATGTACAGGTCTCAGGGCTAGGGGACATAGAGGCACGGAGCTGCCTGCTTCCTCTACTGGGTTTTTCAGTATAGTTATAGCTGTGTTGGTCTCAGGATATAAGAGAGACAAGGTGGGTGAAGTAATACCTTTTATTGGACCAACTTCTGCTGGTGAGAGAGAGAAGCTTTTGAGTCATACAGAACTCTTCCGCAGGTCTGGAAAAGGCACCCCTGTGGTCACAGCAAAATGCAAAGAGAGCAGATTGTTTAGCATAAGAAGTTAGCACATTACCTTCTAACTCTATCTTGAATGGTCCCTTACAATATGTGCTAACTACTTACTTTAAACAATCTGTTCCATCTTGCATTTTGCTTTGAGTCTGGGAATACCTTTCCTGGACCTAAAGAAGAGCAGTGGGTGGCACAAAAGCTTATCTCTCTCATCAGAGAAGTTGGCCCAATAAAAGATATTACCTCATCCACTTTGTCTATCCTCTATAAGGGAGAAGAGGAAAAGCAAGCTCTGGTCAGCTTCATTTACATGAATTATAACACTGTTTATCTGTCATTCCACCTAAATTGTGTTGGTTTAGTTGGGATTTGTTTGTTTTGATGTGTTAATGTGATACATTATTATCATTACCCATGAAAGGGCATGGGAATTACAGAGGATATGCTCTGGATTAGGGGTCACCCTGACTTTACAGGTAAAGGACTTTGGTTGGGTAATGAAGGTTGGCCTCAAGCAAGAAGAAAAGAAGGGATCTTTCCTATCCTAGGGAGTAGTGACTATGGCAGGGGGTTCTGTTTTGTGCTGGGTTGCCCACCTGGACATTCTGTGCTCTGTGTGGAGGAATCTGTAGGAGTAGACCACGCAGATCAATGGCAGCAGAAGCAGATCTGACTCTACACTGAGGACTGGCCAGGTGGGTTGCAGAAAATAGATGACTCTACAGCAAACCCCAACTGAACCAGTGTCAGAACAGAGCTGACTTTACAGGAAGGCCAAAAGGATTAGTGGCTGTGTCAATGCTGAGTTTATGTCATTAGTTGCCTGACCCATCTGGTGGAAGCAGAGCTGAAATCACAGAACTGAACCCGGTAGCTGCACATTGGAGCAGGACCTAGTGGAGCAATTCTCTTTGGAGTCTACCAGACAAGAAGAGAAGAGCCACCCCCAGGTGCCCTTGGCTACCAGTGAGACCATCCTGACTTGTGAGTGGGGTTTTAGTTGGGTGGGGTTTGTGGTGAGACAGAGTTCTGGACTCCATAAATTGGACTTTTATTATTTAGGATGGGGGAGTTAACCAAATTCCTGATGCATTGATTTGTGTTGCTCAGTTTCTTAGATGCAAACATGTATATTGGTTTTTTGTGGGTCTTTTGACTCTTTTCACCCAAATAAAAAGATACTTCTGTTCCATGTCCACAAAGGAGTTCAGTACTTGTGAGCAGAGGGAGACTGCGTGTAGAGGAAAAAACAGAAGTTGTAGTTAATTTCCCAAAGCCTGAAGTAGGAGTATGGTGCTCTGTCAGGGCTCTCAGGTCATAGTTTAATTTATTAGAAAAGGACCCTTGACAGATTGAAGCTGGCCCTTGCTGCTGGCTTGGCACCTGACAAAAGGATTACACATGTTAATGTAATATTTTAAGTAACAATTTAGAGAGAGTGTAGTTTAAAATAGATCAAATTTTCTGGCAGCAAAATCAGAGGGGCAGCAGGCAAACTAGAGGATAGAATCAAACTGTAAATTAGGTGGGAGATATTAGGAGATTGGGCTGCATGCACAAAGATGAGGTTCATGCTGAGACATATAAAGTCATACATCTAGGGAAAGGGACCTAATAGTACAGACATAAGCTGGGTAACAACTACCTGTAAAGCACAGAATAGAAGAAAAACATACAGGAACTAGTAAATTGCAAACCATGTATGGTGTGACGAAGTGTCACAAAACCCAAAGCTGTTATCCTAAAATATGGTAATAGGGTTGAGAATGTGTAAAATTAGAGGGAAAAGAACTGCACTGCGTGTTCTTGTTACAATATCATTTGGAATGTTGTACAGTTTTGTTCCCATAGTTTAGTAAAAAGAATTGTTATTTATAGTAGGAAAGAGGGAGTTGGTATATAGGTTCTACTCCTAACTGTGCTATAAACTAGTTTTTTGACCAGTGCCAATAATTGTTTGTAGGTGCAAAAATACCAGGAAGGAAATTGCACCCACACATTTTTGTGTCTACATGTTTTGGGATGGAAAAAAAAGGATTTTACTTTAAAAAATCTAGCCAGTCATCTCACAATGCTTCAGCTTCCTAATCTTCAAAATGGAAACAACAGTTGTGGTTATCCAGGTTCATGTATTGTCTGTATTCCATTCTTACCATCTGGCAAAACTTGGAATAGCTATTGGAGATTCTCAGAGAGGAGTTACATTTTATTGCAGAATACTAACGGGGCGTGAATGTAACATACAGTGATTATGCAAATCAAACATCCACACCAATCAGTGATGGGAACAGCTTTCCTAGAAACAAATTGGGCAGTAATACATCTGTAACTCTAAAGCATCTCTGCACTCTGACTGGCTGAGACTATCCCATGCTGAGGCACTGACCTTGCAAGCTGCTCTATGCAAGCGGGCCACTTACCCCAAATGTTGCCCCATTAACTTCAGTGAGGAGCTCTGTGAGTGCAGGACCCTGCCCGCATACATCAGCTTGTAGGATGAGGGCTGTGGTAGCATCACAATAACATCATATTCATTATGGAGAAGCATTAAAAAATATTAACATCTGTTAACCTACTGTGTGGTGTAATGTTAGCACATGTATGTTAGTACATTTAGAAAAAAAATGATTGTTAATAACGGCAATAATAATTGCACTTAATTATGTACTTTGTTCATTCAAATATCTTTCTACATGGCTCTGCCTATTAATACACAAAATATGCAGCACTTCATGCTGCTTAAGCCACAGAAACCGAGTGGTGCAGAATGAGCTATTGCCTAGCCATCCTTCTTCTGTGTAAATGTAATTTATTAGCACCTGTTAAATGCAGCAGTAACTGCAAATTACTTCACCAGCACTGACCTATAGAAACTCCTGTTGTTTCTACAAAGCACTGCTGGCACTGGCAGTAAGATTAGAAAGTTAAGGATGTACAGAAGAAAAATTGTAACATGGCAGAGCCTATAAAGGCCAGAAAACAAATGAGCTGAATGAATGCAGAGCTGATACCTTTCTTGTTTTAGAAATGTTGATAGATCTGAGGATTGAGTGTTTAAAAGGGAGCTCCCCTCCCCACTGTCCTTTCCTAATATGTTTCATACGTATACATTAGCTTAGTATCTTTGCATTTTATATATCTGATGCTGTAGTATCTAGGAACCCTAATTACACAGTACTATATTGTCCATTGTCCGTTTAGTAATGCTTAGAGGAAAATAGGCTTTCAAGGAGTCTTTTCTTTTTGTCCCTCTCCTGCAAAAAGGGCAGGAACTATCAGACTCCTTATGCTTCCTGGGACACAGGGACTAGTTCTCCAGGAGCCATCTTCAAAAGAAAATGGTCAAGGAGGTGAGGTATGTATTCCACCCTTTCTTCATTGGCAGAACTGGCTGGGCATGAATAGCGGAACATGTTGCACCCTCTTAGACTAGTGTAGTTTGTGAGCTCCCTTTTCTGTGCATACCCATAGAAAGGACTGCCTAGGAACCCAAATGTAGTCCTATATGTAAATATCAAGCTGTCCTTTGATTTAATTGTATCATGGAACAAGGGGATTGTGATACTCATCTGAAGTCTTTGCTGAAGCAGTGGATTTGGTAAATTGTGGTTAACATAGTAGTTAACTTGTTGACATGAATTTTTCTTTAGCCTACTATAGCATGAAGTTTGCCTACTATGAGCCGGAGTCCCAAATATTGCAGGGCAGTTCTGGCTGGTTTATTCCAGTAATGAGAGCAGGTACTTTAGAAACGGTGAAACATTTGTGGCTAAATTCTCCTCTTCATCCCAAGTGGCTGATATCTATTCTTCCTACATTTATGCAACCCTCCTGCAGTTTCTAATATAGGTTCTGTGCATATTATAAGAGTTGAATAACCATGAAGAGATGTTTCATAAGGATCAGGGAAATGAACTAACTCCTAATATGTAATTTATCAGTATCTTTTCCTTCTTGCGTTGGGAATTACAGGATGCATAAGTCATCGTTACTCACATTAAATTGGATATATGCCTTATATTCTGAGGTGCTAAAGTGATGGAGGGTTTTTATTCATGGGTTATTTGTGATGGATAGGAAGCACAATACAAAATATCTCCAAAAGAACAAAGGGATGACATTTTGGCATCCAGAAATATGCTGAAAACATGCTACCTGATATCTGCAGTGAAATTCAAGTGCCTCTTGGGAATGCCAAAACTTTTCACCAGGTTAAGCTGTCATTTACATGGATGTCTGAACATGACATCATAGTATGAACTAGTCATCATACCATGTTCCTTTCCAGGTAACCACTAGAAGCATAGATACTTCATAGGCAGTCCACTAAATTATTTGCAGATTCACTGAGTTGGTGCACATCCTTAAATCCTTCTGATGGAAACTAAAGAAAGCCTTTGAAACAAAATTTAAATGTGTTTTTAGAAAAAGGACAAAAGTGCTCACAATCCATACCTGAAAAGCAGGTTGTATATTTGCTACTCACTAGTTACTTGCATCTTTGTAAAGTAGGTGACAGAAGGTGAAATTGACCAAGAAAGCTAATAGTTTCCTGCCTTCTTCAGTTAGCCGTGGAGAGAGAATTCACTGGATCCAGTAAACAGTATTTGTAAGTTGTATCTGGTAGCTGTGTGAATTTGTATGATCTTCAAAACATCAACTACTGGAAAAATGGGAGCCATCCAAGATTTGAGAATCAATGTGTATTATTGACAGGTTCTGTGGTTTAAGCCTGCACAAAGTGGATGATACTGTAGTAGAGTGGAGAAATGGTAAGGATAAAAAATAAAAGCCTAGGCAGTCTTGCATAACTACATTCAATTATTTTTCTCTTTTTCTATTCTTATTAAACAATGAGAGTAAACTGTAGTGTATCCTTTAAATCTTCTGGCCTGTGCTGAAACATTCTATTCTCAATGAGATGGTTTGCTTATTCTGTTTCCATAGCTCATCTACTGATCTGTTTTTTGTGTGCAATGTTGTCTATGCACTACAAGTGACACTGCTCCTTCCTGGAACAAATAGTAGGGGTTTCCTTGCCACTCAGAGACACATCTAGAAATAGGAAATGTAGAGATGGTAAGATGCTGAAAAACCATTATATTTTTTTCTTAAATATGAAATCATCTATATGTTTGTTTAGATATTTGTATCTCATCGACCATTAATGAATCTAGATGTATTTCAAGAATACCAGGCAACTTAAGATATAGACAAGAAAGTCCCATCACTACATTTATCCTGTTCCCTTATTATAACTGCACTTCAAGCACTGACTCTAATATCAAAGACCTATTAAACAGATGCAGCTTACATTAGATCTTAAAGGCTAACAAATGTGGACTGTATTTTAACAGAGAAATAAATGGATTTCTGCTTCATGAGCCCTCCCCAGTACAATGCCCTGACACCTGCCCCTGGAAGTTTTGCCTTTAGAATAATAGATCAAGAACATTCCAATTCTGTAATTGCCATGAAGTTACATAGAGGAAGAGGCAGTCAATGAGGTGGTCAGATTCCCAGCAATTCAGGGCTTCCTAAATGATAACCAACACATTGAATTGTGCCAGAAACTAATCAGGAGTTAGTGAAGAGCATGTAGTGGTTATTTGCTCAGTTTAAAAGCTGGGTGGCTCCATTTACTAAATGGAGCTTCAAAATGTTTTCAGTTGTGCAGTATGTAAAAGGATACCACCTGGGAGCTCAGCAGAAATGATGGCTCTAATGAGACTCAATGACTGGGAACCATTGAGACAAAAAGCACACTTAATCCTTTCAGTTCCTAATGGCTTTCCCTTCCCATCACTTCCATCTTTTTTAGATTAGGTTTATGCAAAATGGATTACTCTAGGAATTTATCTTGGCTAGGCAAGTTTTCTATATAATCTGTCTTGTTGGTTCTTGCAGACTATTTTGCACCAAGGACTCTCAGAGTGTTCTAGGGTAAATCTGAATGAAGTTCATTCTATTTGCCATGCAATGCTCTCCACAGTTGACATGCACTATTGTACATTTAATTCCCATCTCACCATGTTAACTACTGATCTCTCAAATGGTGACATTTTACATTTTTATGTAAGCAATACTCAAACAGGCATTTTTCTATAATCTTCACCTTTTTATATACCACTCATAAAATAAAACACAAAAGAAATTGCAGGTTATTGCAAATTTTCTTGGTCAAAATAATTTTGCTTAAATTTATTTTCTCTTCTTTCCTATCTCATTTATACTAATCATTTCAAATGATAAACAGTTAAAACTCTACACAAGGAAAGAATTAATCCTCTGAGATTTGTTGCTATCCCATATGTTCAAGATCAAAAGGAGGTTACATTTTAAAAGAAGAAAGTTTTACATGGAATAAAGATTTGGGAAAGTAATTCAGAAATGAGGAAGTTTCACAAGCTAATAAAATACACAGTAGGATTTGTGTCCAGAGCCCAGACACTGGCATGCCTATGTAATAGTTCTAACTAGAACATTCTGAGTAAAGATGTACAAAACAAAAGCACTCAAAAATCCCATTTTGCTTCAGCATTCCATGCAAGAACTAGTAGCCAGATCCTCAGCTATTGTAAATCAACATATCTCATTTTAAATCTATGAAGTTATGTAGAATTAAACAACTCTGGGTGTGGCCACATTTTTAACACTAGAGCAGGATTTACTCACCACAGGTTTCCAGACCATGGCCAGTATAATTAATCAACATGGTACAATAATATAAGAATGGTTGTACTGGATCAGACAAATGGTCCATCTAGCCTTCCAACAGTGACCGGTGCCAGAGGCTTCAGAGGGAATGAACAGAACAGATTAACTATTGGGTGATCCATTCCCTTTTGTCCAATCCCAGCTTTGGGCAGTGAGAGGTTTATGGACACTCAGAGCATGTGATTGCAACCCTGACCCTTTTAGCTAATAGCCATTGATGAACCTATCCTCCATGAACTTTTTTGAACCCAGTTATGTACAACATCCCAGGGCAATGACTTACATAAGTTAACTGTACATCACGTGAAGAACTACTTACTTCCTTTTCTGTTTTTTAAACCTGTTGCCGAATATGCCTTGGTGATTTACGAAAATCTGTGTATGGCTAAATGAACATCCAGAATTTTGCTGTGCACAAAGTTACTATATATTTTCCACTTTAATGATTTAGAAAGACTGAACCAATTTAAATTTAAAATTATGCTTGGAGGGAGGCATAGGGTCTGATCCAAAGCTATCTAAGTCAATGAGAGTCTTTGGTTCTTTGTCTCGGGCCTATAGAGAGCCTGACTTTTGAAAGTTGTGTGCTCTCAGTTGTGTGCCTGAAGTGTGTGTGCAGTTCAAGGTCACCAGAATCTTTGTAGAAATGTGTGCGGGGGTGGGAGCGGGGAAGAAGCAAAGGCAAAGTGCCCCTCCTGTTCCACAGCTGGCTACCCTCAGGCTGAGCCAGCTGCCCTCTCTTCTGATGCTACAGCAGCCCCTGCTGGGTGAAAGATGTAAATGCAGTGCCCCCCCCCCCCCAAACAGAATCTATTATTCTGAGGAGAAGGGGCAGGGAAATCTGCAGGAGGCATGAACTCTGCACTTCTGTTTCTTTTGTTCAAGAAGGACATGGCATGGCTGCTCCCGTCCCCTGGTTCCAGTGCCAGTGGTGCCGTTCCCATGATATCATACACAAATTGGGCATTGTCCACTTAGATACAGAACTGTTTGACCATGTAATTGAGGCAATAGCAAGCCCATGTTAGTCAGGCTTTTGCAGATGTGCCTTTTTAAAAGTCAAGTCTAGTATGTCAGGGTACATCTGTCAGGAACCTTTGAAAATATGACTTTTAAATGGAAATGTAACAGAATCTCCCTTTCCCTACCCTCACCCCCATAAGATGAGTTAGTACAAGAAGGCCCTGCTGCCATGGAGAGTGTGGTGTGATTTCCTGAATAGCTGACTCCAGCTATAATGTTTTAAACAGTTTGGGCCCAACTCATCTTTGGTATGACATGATTGGAATGACTGGAAACACTAGAGATGAAGTTTAATGCAATGTAAGTTTAATAGTCGATAGGCACACAACAAATGCTTTTCTGGGGCAGCTCTACTCAGATTAGTCACTTCAATTGCTAGATCCTCAGTCTGCTACCATGACCTTTTAGGAGCTTTTTGCCCCCTTTCTTTCCTATGGTGTCTACTGCTGTCCATCGGAGAGGCAAAGCCAGATTCTGATCTGTTTACAACATTGTCGATGAGATCAGCATCTGTCTCACAGTCATATTATTCTGAAAATGCAGCATCTGATAGTTGGAAGTGATAGTGGGAAAGACTTTATAGACTTTTATTTCTTTGTGATTTCACAACTGAGTGATCTGGATTGGAAACATTTTCAGTAAAAATGAGGAACTGCTACTACTTAACAGGATGCGTCTTCTACCATGGACCACTGTAGAGACAGAGAGAACACAATATCTAAATTACCATAAACTAAGGCATACACATAAGCATTCCTAAATTGTGGATTCAAGCTTTCACTCCTTGTTTAACCAAAATTCGTATTTAACTCTGTATCTCAGACCCTATAATTAGAGCAGGCTGGAAGACAAAAATCTCTTCCCATGAAAAATTCTACATTTTTGATTATTATTTTTTTGCCCCCAACTAGTATGAAATGCCAAAACACGTTGTTTTTCCATGGGAAGAGATCTCAAGAACAAAAACCATTTCAGCAGAATCAAAACTGAATTTTTCCACTTCCCAGCTGCCTGCCTGGAAGCACCTTCTCCCTCCCACTCTCTGTCTCCAAAACTGGGAGGCTGACAGGAAGGCTGAATGGCCACGCGCTCTGCCTCTCCTTCCACAGATCTGGGAGGGTTGCATGAGAGGCAAAGGATCAAAGTGCTTAGTCTTGGCAGCCCTCTGGGAAAGTATTTGTCAATTTCAATGACAGAAGGTGACATTGACAAGAGTCTTCCGGGTGGGTATCTGTGGAGCTGCAATTTCAATGTCCTGGTGGAAAATCAATTTTTGGGGGCAAATCTGATATTTTCTCACAGAAAATTTTACTTTTGTGAAAAGGGATATTTTTTGTCAGAAAATTGTTCAGATGAAATTTTTTCAACCAGTTCTACCTTTAATACTGCAGTTTAGGACCTGATATTGGCAGGTAGCTATGGATAAGTAGAAGCATTGTCAGCAGATCAAGGGAAGTGATTATTCCCCTCTATTCAGTACTGTGAGGCCAAATCTGGAGTATTGTGTCCAGTTTTGGGCCCCCCACTACAAAAAGGATGTGGACAAATTGGAGAGAGGCCAGCAGAGGGCAATGAAAATGGTTGGGGGCTGGGGCACATGATTTATGAGGAAAAGCTGAGGGAAATAAGCTTGTTTAGTCTGCAGAAGAGAAGGAGGGGAAGGGGGTTTGATAGTAGCCTTCAACTACCTGAACGGGTGTTCTAAAGAGGATGGATCTAGGCTGTTCTCAGTGGTAGCAGATGACAGAACAAGGAGTAATGGTCTCAAGTTGCAGTGGAGGAGATCTAGGTTGGATATTAGGAAACACTATTTCACTAGGAAGGTGGTGAAACACTGGAATTGGTTACCTAGGGAGGTGGTGGAATCTCCATCCTTAGAGGTTTTTAAGGCCCTGCTTGACAAAGCCCTGGCTGGGATGATTTAGTTGGTGGTGGTCCTGCTCTGAGTAGCGGGTTGAACTAGATGACCTACTGAGGTTTTTTCAACCCTAATCTTCTATAATTCTATGGTTCCCCTATTGTGTGGGAAGTCTCCATATAGCATAAGCTATTTTAGCCATCTCTAGGCTACCCACCCATTGCTATACTATGAGAAAAGTATTTGGTGGACTTACATTGTAAATGATAAATTGTTAAAATCCATAATGCTAATAGCGTATATCAAAAATGGATAATGTAAAGCTTCTTTGGATGATAACTACTTCTCACCTCTCTGAGTTTATTTATTTATTTTTTAAATAAATCAAAGCTAAGTCCAGACACCTGCCTTTTCTTAGTTAAGCTCATGGCCTAATTTGAAATAGCATGTGGTTTACTTTACATGGCTATATTTTTCTTTGCTCTGTAATTTTTACACACACACACACACCCCGCCCCCAGGTGTTATTAGTAGAGTTAAAATGTTTTAACAGTTTCTGGGCTAACAGATATCATTTTATAAATGTGAGATTTGTCATACTGCTAAAGTAATGGAAAAAAAAGTCATGAAGCTTTTCCTTTGTAAGCACTTGTGACATCTTGCAAATAATTCCTATTAATAAGTTATATAATGTTTCTCAACATGTGTTCTGGCCTGCAACTATTATGTCAATAAACACAGCTAATCAGTTTAATGTGCTTTAGGCAGAGGCAGGCAGTGCATACAAATCTGCAGATAAAAAGGAAGGAAGCTATTTTTTTCTCCTTTCTTGTGGGTTTTGTGTGGGTATCCATGTAAGGACTCTCATTCTCAAAGCTGTGTGATGTTTCCTTTTTTATTCTGGGGAGTTTTGCAAAAACATCTTCTTCATTCCATGGAATTTCACATACCCTTAAATTTATCTTGATTGAAAATTTCACTGAACTGGCTAATTTTGCATTAAGAATAATGCAAGAATATGGATTTTTGCATAGCTTAATGTGTGAGAGAGATTTGTTTCTTATATTTATCCTCAAAATTTAAGTTTTATGCTCAAAATCTAACCTATTTTCTTTAGAACATGGAAATGTTCTTAATAAAAATATTAACAGACTTTATTGACTTTTTCTGAGAAAATTGATTCATTTTGAGTTCATAATGGAAAGCTGAAAAGCTTCAGTTTTGAGTAGTTTTGCCTTACATTGTTTCACACATTGCTGTTCTTTACACTATCATGAAAGTTTGTCCTCAGGTTTCCCCTCTAATTCATTTATTTTCCTCTTTGCATTCTAATCTCACACACATACATTTGGCTTCCACTTTAGTGCTACCCAAAATGTGCAATATGACTGCACTGTCTGGAGAACAGGAATATTGATGTGCCCTCAAAATAGGTCCCTTCTTGCACTTGGCAGCATAAGAGACAACCTAGTGATTTGTGGTCAAACTGTTGCTTGATGGTACTGGGCCATTTGATCATTTTAAGATGTTATTAGTTTTAATTTGTAAATCATACTCTATTTCTTCATCCCTTAAATTAAACGTAGCATGCTCAAGGTAAAATCTGCATACACATGAGGAATGGAATCTGACAAACTCTGCTGAGACTTCTCTTTTATAGAACAAAACATGGAGACCTGCAGTGTATTGGTTTCCTGAACTATTCCACTGGATAGATTAGGTCTTAGTCTAGATGTTGGAGAGGAAACTGTAGCATGTACTTTTAAATGTGTAAGATAAAAACAATAATTTAATAGTGTGTGTTGACAGACTGTAGATCAAATTCTAATCCCTCTGTTGATTTTAAGCAAATTTCAGTAGGTTTAGTAGTCTGTAGAGTTATATAGAATCAGAGAAATTAGAAATGGAAAAGACCAATTAAATCATCTAATGTGTCCCTCAGGGGGTCAGTAAAGAATTATTCTCTATAGTGTATAATAATCATGTTATCCAATTATACAATACTTAAGAATGGCCAGTCAATTTAGATCCCTTGATTAGCTGAGTGTTCTATTCACCATATTCTTCCCCTTGCTCTCCACTTTTTTAGACAGTGACCAGGGACCCATTTTAAAATAAAAAAAGATGACAAAAAATAATGTTCCTTTTCTTAACTCCCAAGACTACAGTGTAGGCTTTCATGAAGTACTGCAACAGTTAAGAGTCATGCACAAATGTATAATCACTTCTTTAGCGGAGCCTGATTCCCTAGTCCTTAAATCAGTAAGTATTTTCTTTCCTTAATAATTTCATTGGAAGTTTGGCCTGAATAAAGAAAAATGAGATCATGCCTTCAGTATTTACATTTATTTCTAGAATGATTTCTCACTGCTATATGTAATCACTAATCTCTTTATAATGTAACTTTAAAAACAGTACTGCAAATCTAGGTAATATCTACTGTGTGGAACTTCAGGAGAGCTTTCTCTCTTGGCAACTGATATTGTCCCTGCTTCTGAGAGCTTTAATCTACGTATTCACCTTTTTATCTGTCTGGCTGCTTGTGAAAAGATTAGTTCATATAATCTTTTGCATTCTGTGCATCTTGTATGTAGTTAGTAGTAGAATATCTGGCAGTCTGACAGATATTAGGCACGTTGATGATTGTGGCTGCATGAAAAAGAGTTAGATTTAATTTTGTTTTGGGAAATAGTCTGAAGGTGATCATAGGTAGTATTCAAATTGGGAATGAAAATTTGAGTACGTTTTTACTCTTCTTTTGGATTCTGAGGAGCGTGGAAGATGATTTTGTGTCTGTGAAGTACATAGTTATTAATAATTTAAAGGTATGGGACAGATCCAAACTTGTGCTGTGGTTACTTTGTGGCAGTCTACTAGCACACAACAGCCACAAAACTGGCCTATTTAGCTAGCCAAGGATTCTCTAGCGTGGGGGGATTCCAATGTGGCATAGACATGACATAGTGTTTTTTCTTCCACCTCCCTTTCAGGCTCTGGACAGTAGTAACTGAAGAAAGGAATTCTAATTGGGAATCCGTGGCTGCACTAATGACCACTCAGAGGCCCTGACCAGCTGGCCCAATTTAAAGCAGCCCTGAGAATTGGCTAGCTGAACAGCTGAGGTGAGGTAAGAAAACAGTGAGTTAAACCCAGTTTTACACCCTCTCCCTCAAGCGATACCAGGCCCAGAAGGGCAGATTCTGGGGATTTCCCCCGTCTTCTAGGGATTTCCCCTTTAGACATGCAATGATAATCAGAAGTGTTCCCACACTGGAGAAAAGATGGAGTTCCAACCTCCTTCTCCCCAAACATATTAATTTCAAAAGATTTTCAAAATAGCAAAAGTGCAATTAATTATTCCTGAAAACAGCTGTACTTTGTCCTTTGGCTAGTTCCTTTTGGATGGCTGAATTTGGGAAGAAGAGAATTGCATCAACAAGGGAAAGATGAATTCACTGCTGTACTATCTTTGTTTTCTTGCTATAGAAAAGAGCAAAAGGAGAATGCTTCTATTCTATTGATTACACTCTAAGCATGAAGATGTGATCAGTTTTTTATGGGGAATAATAGTGTCTGTCTATACCTATATACTTTTTTCATATCCCTGATGGCTAAAATCCTGACATGCCTGCACGTCCTTCATATTTTCTTCTCTAATTAGGAATAAATTGGTGTATATTCCTTAGCTACTGTTGCTGAATTTGTTAGTATATTTTTTAAGTGGGCCCATAATCTGTAGGATTAAGATGTCAAACACATTCACAAATGCTCCTTTGTTGGTTGACAGTTACATTGTCAGTAAAATTACTGTTTGCCATTGCTATCCAGAATGAGTGGCAAGGGTCAGTTTAAAGAGCGGAATTTTAACTGCATGAGTGGTAAAATAATTATTTCCTCAAAGTCTCATTATATTCTCATCATAGCATTCATTTTTCATAAATTATGTAAATTCCATGTTGACGTGAGATATGTATCTGTATCAGGCACATTTGCATTATATATTTAGATACGAGAAGATACAGTAGAGTATGCTAATTATATTCACATAGTCTATAGATGATGATCTTTCTCCTGCAGTAGCTCTTTATCTATTACACTGTCAACGATCTAAAAGTACTAAATATGATTCAAGATGTGATTAAATCAAATTTAGCAATAAAATGCATTAACTGCCCTGGTTAGAACTCTGTTAATCTCTATCCAACCCAGAAGGAATGTCTCTAAAGTACAAATAACAACTTTTGACTACTGGTGACAGATGAATGTCATAAAAAGGAGGTTTTTGTTTTCGTTGGAGTACAGGGTAAATTCAGTGATCTGTGTTTGCATAAACCATTTTAGAACTACACTACTGCTAATTTCTAATACAAATCCAAATTACTAATGAAAGAAAAAAATTAAAAAGTAGGAAATCCCACAGAATTCATGCAAAGCAGGAATATTTAGATACAACAGTGTTGCTTCTGTTTAAGACACTCAGCTTGATTACCGGTAAAATATTAATTAGGCTAGATTGTAAGAACTGAGGCTGTTTTGCTAATTAAGAGCTTTCATTAGTAAGATATGTTCAGCTGTAGCTTACAGATATATTTTAGTTTAATGGAAATACTCTGTTGCTTAATGTCAAGTGATCCTGAAATTGCTTTTGTAGAGAGTCTGGTATCTATATTTGTCAGAATTTTTAAAGCTGTTTTTATTTAATTATGAAATACTACTGATGAGGAAATCAAAATGCATCCTTGGTTTTAAGGGAAAAGCAACATTTCTTTAGCTTTTTTGCCATAAACACCTAAAACGTGCATAATATTAGTAAATAAATAATTAAAGCTGAAATGGAAGCTGAGCATCACATAAGAAGTATGAATCCTTGTATTTGCCATATGCTACTTTAAGTATTATAGAAGGAAATGAAAGAGTCAATAATGGACAGGCAACAGCATAAAAATCAGACACTGTCCTAAAGAATGGAAAATGTTTGTGAATAGGAAGGAGATACTGGAATATAGGAGGGACAGAAATCCACATATAGCATCAAGCATATTTCAAAATGCAGGGGGCATTTGCCTCCTTTCACTTGAAGTAAAGACTTTTAAAGGCTTCTCCCTTCCCCAGATACTTCTTTCCATAAAATTTAGTAAATTAGCTTAAATTCTGGCTCTTGGATTTTAGAGGTGAAATGAATGGAAAGGTAGTAAAAATCATGACTGGAATTTTACATGGGAAACTCCGAAATTCTGCATGCCAGTTACATTGCCTAGTTCATGTATCACTCTTTCCAGTCTCTGGTATCCACACTGGTAAGTTTAAAAAATATATTTTGCTTTGAATATTATGGCTTGTAAATTATGAAATCTTCAAAATGCCTGTTTTCTGAATGAATAGAAATATTTGCTGCAAGGTATTAATGATGAGAAATTCCAGTTCATATATAATAAGAACCAACCCTTACTTCCACTTGAACCTTTTTAAAGTTAAAAAAAAAATCCAAATAATTCTTCCCTCCATATCCCATTATTTAACATTTTTACCTAGCTGAATACGTCTAGGTGCTAGCTGCCAGTGAAGGTGTGAGGAAGACTATATTTGCATTGCTTCCAGTTCTAATAGAAACAGGAAGTAAATAAAGATTTGTGAGAGACCCTCCACTTCCCCATGATTTCCAGCTTAATCCACAGACTCATGAAGTACTATTCAAATAAGCAGCTTTTTGAGTTCAGTGTTGCCAGATCTGATGATTTTCTGAAAGGCCCAGCTCCCTGAGTCAGTGGGTCCTATGAGAAGCACAAGTTTGTTTGTTTTTTCCCTAAGAAGGACATTTTTAGTTCTCGTAATTATGGAAGAAAACTTGAAAATGTAGACCTAAAGGCTCCACTCAAACACTAGAAACCAAATAAAAAGAACCCCACATTTATTACTTTTAATATTTTATAAATTTGGGGGGCCTGATTCTGAACCTAGTAAGGTTTTCTCATCACTTAAGGAAATATAAAACTAGATTAATGTACAGTGTAACCCCATCCTCCCTAGCACGTGTGCCACTGTAATGATGGAGAAAGTTTTCTATAACAGAACCCTGGGAAAAGTTCTAGCAGTTGGTATTGAGAGCCAGACCATCTCGGTTTTCCCTCCATTGTGGAAAAATTGTGGAAAATGGGTTATTTTTAGTTGAAGGATATTGAACAGAAGGGGTATCATCATTAACCACTCAATAATTTTCCAAACATTGTTGTGGATTTTCCATCTCTGGCAATTTTAAAATCAAGGTGGACTTTTTTTTTTTTTAAATGCTCTACTTCAAACAGGAATTATTTTGAGGAAGTTCTATAGCTTCTATTATATAGGAGCTCAGAATAGAAGATCATACTGCCTGACCTAAGAAACTTGAAATCTAACTCATCTGTATTCTCTTCCATACGTTTATCTCCCCTCCCTGCTCCCCCACTGAAACTCTCATGAAGGGAACTTTTAGAACAACTATTTTGAGGAAACACATAGCGACACAGGTTATTTAGGAGCTGTGTTGCCATGAATATGAGAGGAGAATAGGACATAGTGAAGAAGCACGGGGGCCTCTGTGTGAAGATGTTCTGAAATATGCAGGATTTGCCCATGTAACTCAGGACATCTGCAGGTTTGGGGAATACTTTTGTGCCCATTCCACAGGGGGTAAACCAGACCTTCTTCATCATTCCCTTTATAGGATGATACCCAAGAAACTCAGGGAGTTAAAATATGGGAGTTTCTTTGAATTTTAACTGTAACGTGGAAGATTTGGTCTTGAGTGTCCTATCTATTATAGAAGCAGACATAAAATAGAAAATAAGCATAAAAGGATAGATATTCAACATTAAAGTAACAGTTGTAATACAGTAAATTGCACCTTCTAGGGAAGTGATTGATGGTGAGCCACACCACTTACTATCTGCTTGTCCATTTCATAGCCACTTCTTTTGAAACAAGAATTTTCTACCAACAGTTCATATGTGAGGGAAGAGACCATGAAGAGAAGCTACAAAAACATTATTTCCTTAAAAGTCAAGTGGTTAAACCTTAATTTTCAACTTTGGAAAATAGGAAGAGATGTTGTTGGGAAATAAAATCCTATACATTGATTTCAGAAAATCAAGGGCTTCAACCAAAGTCTTTTGAATTCGATGGGAAGAGTCCCATTGATTTTAAGTGGGCTCTGGATCAGGCTTGGAGGGACAAACGCATCCATCTAATTGTGCCTAGACATTGTGGCTAGAGGAACTTCTAGTTAATGAGTGTAGAATGTAACTAGCCGCAGGGAATCTATCTAACTAGACTGAGTGTGTTGCATCACAGATTTAGGTGAAAGTGACTGTGGATTAACAAACTGAGAGTTTTGCACATTCTTGCTGCCAAATTTGTTAAATTAATACAGACAGATAACTGCTCCTTTGCTCGCAAAAAGAAACAATGTATCTTAGCTTTATTTCTTATATAAGGGTAAAACTATATTTAAAGACTTTTCCTCAGAATTTTCAGACATTAACTCTCATATTTCATGGTAAGTGTGTGAAAAATAACAGTGCTTTGTTTCAGCTTTATTACTAGAGAAGGGCAAACTGATTGTCATAGTCTAGACAGACTATGCAAATACTTTCCCCTTAATATTTAGATTCACATATATTTGATAAATATTTTTAAAATTTAAAATTATAGTGACTTATTGTCTTTAAATTTATTTTCTGTAATAATCCAAGGTCTGTCATAATACTTATTGAAACTGATCTATTTGTATGTGTTCCCATTTCTCTCCTCTTCCTGAATTTTTATTCCAGCCACAAGTGCGAGTGCTCCTTAGTTGTACATCTGGTACAGCATTTCTGACAGCAACATCACTCCACAGGGACAGAATGTGCCATCTGTATGATACTCAGTATCTAATGGTTTAAGAGCTAGAGACTCATAACCATCTGAGAAACTAGGTTTTCCAGGATGCTAAGTTCTTGTTCTCTGATCCACATTTTACCAGCGTAATGCACATTACACAACAGTCTACAGCTGTGTATTTCCTTCTGCATGGAGCACAACAGGGGAAGAAAACTCTTACTTTAATATCCAGGATGCCCTTAATGCAGCTAGTTTCAGGCAAAAGTAGAGGAAGGAAGGATTGAAAATTCTTGCCAAATGGGAACCCAAGAGGTACTCGTCTCTTTAGCAGATCTGATTGTAATAGAAATGTAATGGAAAATCAATCTTTAATAGCAAAAGCATACAAACAGATGTTTACCACTGTCTATAAAACATTCAAGTATTGCCTTAAGCTACAGTAATTAAGGGGATGAACATATAAAATGGTAGATTCCAAATGAAAGTATTCTAAATGTTCAATATACTTTGCATTAGTAGAACTTGCTTGCTTCTGCAAGCAAGACTTATGAAAGGCTATCCCGAGTTTGAGCTCAATGCAATAATGTAATACTTAAGAAATACAAATACACAATAAACCAAATTCACGTTAGTGAAACTCCTCTGGATGCAACTTCTTGGCTAGAGGCAATGGCATTATATTAGGGATGAATCTAGCCCCCCTTTGTTTAGATGATTAAGGACAAAAATTACTGTTGGGAGGCCTTTCTTCCACGTGGAAGAAAATGAAACTTGGCTAGTTAGCTTATGACTCGCATTGTTATTATCCAAAAGTGAAAAATTTGAACTAGAATTTGTAAAATATTAGATGGTCTTTGTCTTTTGTTTTTTTCTTCTCTTGAATTCCTACTGTTCATTAAGACCCAATTTGTGTTCATTGCTTGTATTTAGGTTTATAGATTCATCATCGATCAGGAAAAAGGCATATTCTTAAAGTGTCCGTAATTTATGCCTTTTCCTTAAAATTCAAGACAAAACCTGTAATGTTACTATTGCCATTTACACTGAAGCAGCACAGGGCTCATTTTTTTTCTAATGACCCTGACTTTGTCTCACTTTCTTCTTCAGTTTCTTTGGCAATAAAATAAGGAACATTTATTTAAATGACGTATGGCTCAGATGTTTGTGACTCTGTTCCATCGAGAACAATTTACAAATAATAAAAGAACTGACTGACAAATATATTTACTTCTAGTACATGCAGTCTAGGGGGAAAGCTTTCAATGTGACAATTTGCTGATCAATACCATATCCTGGACCATTGCAGGGTATTCATAATGCTAATAAAACTAGAGAAATCACAAAACTAATTGAAGTCAGGGATAGCTGGTTTAGTTCTTAAATATTATAGTTCTGTATAAATATGAAGAGTTATGGAGCCTGATTCTAGATCTTACTTACACCAATGTTAGTCCATGGATGGAATTATACCGGTGTAAAATTGATATTGATGAGCTCAGAAACAAGCTCTTAGTATGTTGGCTAACTGGGTTAGGTCTCCATTAAAACATTGTATTAACTGGATGAGGCTCATTGCCATTTGACCAACTTACTTGTTCGTTTTCCCTCTTTTTTTTTTTTTTTTTTTTTTCCCTGTCTATGTCTGTTTATGTTGTCTCTTTGGTGCAGAGACTTCCAGGATTTTCAAAATCAGCTATGTTTTACAGTGCCTCTGTCTTTATGTTCCCAACTTGAGATGCCATAAAGGAGACACATTTTCAGAAAGGGCTAAGCGCTTACTCTGAAAATCAGGTCTTTTTAATATTTCTCAAATTGAGCACTGAAAGACCAGGGCAGCCAAAATCATTAGCTAGTCACTTTTGAAAATCTTGTCTTATGACTTCTTATGCTTGGAAAACACCTAGCTTATTGTGGCTGCTACCAGAATCAAATAACTGATAGTAATCCTACAGAGAACAAGTGAATCCTCATGTCTTACCAGGGACATTGTCAACTATGTCTTTCTCTTAGATCCAGCTCTGTCTTTGCCTCTGCAATGTGTCGGATGAGTTTCTTCAATATCAAACATGTAGGCTGCTACTGAGAATTCTAATCCATATTTTTTTGTATTAGAGAAATGTGTACTATGCTGAGGGGAATATATCTTTCCCGTTAGAAACTAACCAACTTTCTTTTCAAAAGTTCCTTGCTGTTTTCCCATGTCATTTGCACTTGGATTGTCATCCAAAGGAGCTAGAGACACAGAGCTGTAGCTGTTACTGGAGAAATGAAATCACTGCCTCGGTTGAGCACAGACAGAACCATCCGTTCACCTGCCTTTAATGTGAAGGACAGTTTAGAAGTCATGGTCTGACTATCTTTCCTGCTGCACATATAACGTGTCAATGAGTCCTGTAGCTTTTTACAAATGCAGAAGTGCTGGCTTCGATAATGGCAGGAGTAGAAAGAAAAGGCCTTACCTTGTAATTTGATGAGGGTAATATTAACATAAATGCACTTTTATTAGTCTAGACTAGAATAAGATATGAGGTTATTAGACTATGTTTAAAAAAACATTTTTGTTAACCTGCCAGTGTGACATGACCTATAGCAATAAAATGACAGAAAGACAATAAAAAATCACAGAATGGATTGCTTCTGAACTCTGACATCTTCTCAGTATCTGAAAAGAGTTTTATCATCAATCAAGTGGAATTGATTTTCATATGGGAAAATTACATATTACTTATTTGTGCTAATAGCATACTATCAGGTGAAATCTCTGTTCAGAGTAATAAGGTTTACTCTGGTGTGCACACCATTAGAAAAATTCAGGAATTTTGAACACCATTTCAGAACTCTCACTATGAAAGTCATGGTCAAAGGTGTCTCTCCCTGTATTGTGAATTCAATTAGTGCATTTGAGCAACTCTGCTCAGGCTAGCCCAGTTTGAGTGATAGTGGCCACACAGCAAAGGCTAACTCAAGCCATCCTCCAGTTAAGCTGCAGTGAAGGCAGTGGCATATCCTTTTGTTTCTTGGTGCTGCACTATTCCAGGCCATTGCTTCCAAACTTTCACACTGTATTTTGAGAAAACTTTTCTGCCTCTTTTTGTCCCATGGGCAGACGTGGTGTTCACCTGGCAACTTAGTGCAGCACAACACTCCTGCTCGCGCTCATTGGTTGCATTCCAGTTGAAAGCCATTGTCCCACTCTGAGCAATAAACTCTGTGAAATGCTGACATTACGACTGCTGTTATTTTGGCGACAGAAGTCACATCTAGGGTCTGAAATGTGGTGGGCAGCCTTCTGGCGATGGCTTTCCAAAAAGGAAGGTGTCATCCAGATAGCATCAAGTATCAGAGGGGTAGCTGTGTTAGTCTGAATCTATAAAAGCAGCAGAGAGTCCTGTGGCACGTTATAGACCAACAGACATATTGGAGCATAAGCTTTCGTGGATGAATACCCACTTCGTTAGATGCCTTCATCTAGATAGTCTAAGTTTAAAGCTTCATCTAACTCAAGCTTTTTGTGTGTGCATGCAAGTCTGCTTATACCACAAACTAATAATGCAGTGAAAACATACCAGATGTCATGAAACAGCAATCTCAATATTATAAATCTCTTCAGTCAAATCCTAGCTCCATTGAAGTCAGTGGCAAAAATCCCGTCGACTTCAATGGGGACAAGTTCCCCTATATATGGATGAAACTGGGGGATCACATGTCAGATGTCCAGGACTGAGGCAGTAAAATGTTAGTGGTTAATCCAGTCTAGTCTTTTTTTTTTAAGCTGGGAAGTTTCAAAGTCAAAACCAGCCTACACCAGTTATGTGTCCCTGAAGGAACAGTTTACTTTTGTCATACAAGAACAGAGATATCAAGTTGGCCTATCAAACTGTCATCTTGTGTGCCTGTCCTGTTACTTGCAGTAACATGGCCCAAAGTGATACCTACTGTAAACAGAAGGTTGGCATGCCAGAAATGATAGCATGAAGAACAGAACTTCCCTTGTGATCTGAACGCCAGATAACTAATTACTTTGCTGTCTATTATCCATTGCATTTTTGGCACTCGGCCATGATGTGTCCTGTATAATGTAGCCAATAGTATAATTACAATAGTAAAAAGCTGCACCTTTATCTTTACAGTTCAGTGGACAGAAAATTGCCCTGTAAAGAATAGTCCCTGCCACTGTAGTGTGTTTTCTATTTATTTTTAATTTCTAAAGCATTTTTAATTCCCACTTTCTAAGAGATTGCTGGCTACTTGCACAGAATGATGCTCAAAGAGCATAATACTGCAATTGGATAAATTGTGAAAAGATCCACGTTAATGATTTGCAATTTACCATTACTTACTTTTTGTTTTACAAAACTTGATTAAAATATCTTCTTTTCTAATATCCCAGTAGCTCTCATTTGTTGCATTTCAGCTTTTAAAAAGTGGGAGTTGGTTGGACACAATGTAAACAATATTTCTCATTTGTATATAGTACAACAAATGAAGAGAACCACCTTGTTGTTCTGTTGCTTTTAGGGGTTGTTGAAATAGCTACTGTACAGTAAAGAGAGGTCTGTTAGGCTTTCATTGACTTCCAGATTCTTATAGTGGTAGACAGAAGGAGGTAATGATCAAAGGAGCCTTTCATTAAGCACATAAAGAATTTTTATGCAGGGTTAGCCATTTTTTAAGTTACAAATCTTTTTAATAGAACAGATGCATATAATCTTTCATGGGTAGAAATAATCACTAGTTTACTGCTTGCACTGAATTAGATATCAGTTTTCAAGTTCATACGTAGTCTATAAACATGGGGACATTTATAATAGTGGAATAAGGGGGAAAAACCTTCCTGAAACAAGCTACCAGAGCCAAATGCCTTTCTTTAGTCCAAGGCATCAGGGTAAATATTCAGATGCCCGATAACACTGGATCCCAAATTGTTGTGCATAAATAAAACACAGTGCATGTGATGTACAATTTATACAATGAAATGTTAGTGTCTCAGACCTGGCTTGTCATAGCTCCACTTAATACAACTGTGGGGCAGCAAAGGTGACTCTAAGCATATGTCCACACTGGATCTGGAAGGGTGTAATTCCAGATCCAGGAGACACACCTATGCTAGCACTGATTGAGCTAGTGTGGTAAATATAGAAGTTTAGCATTGTGGTGCGAGGGGTAGCTCCCCGAGTACATACATAGGGGCTCAGATAGGATTGCCATGGAGGTAGGTAGCCCCTCCCTCTTCTTGCGATGCCACAGATACACTTTTGTTTTTAGCATGCTAGTTCAATCAGAGACAGCTGGAATTTACACTTTTCTCCTTCACTGTGCATATAAGCTAAGTCAGTTTTGTGCATCCCCAGATTTGAGGGCCAGTTCAGTATAATTTAGGGCACTCACAAGGCTACAGCCTGGCTACAGTGGCTTTCAAGGGTCTATTTCACTGTTGAGGATGACCAGAGCAGGGCATATCTTCCATCTGGCATGTTCAAAGGGGAAGGCACAGAGTCTGTCATGTGACCTCTACATCTCTTGGAAATGTACATCTGCCAGAGGAATCAATAGCTGTGCAGTTGGAGCAGGCTGAATATTGCTTTGCACCACCAAAGCTTCACAGAGAAGTCACTGAAGGTCAGAATCTGGCTGTGACCATGGTCCTAGTGCGGAGCCATCTGTGGTCACTCAATTAGGGTAAACTGCAAAGAATGGGGCAGACAATCCCCAAAAAACTGATGGATATTCCAAAACTTAGATTTACCAAGCCAGCATAAAACAGCTTCTTTATACTTTAGTAGTTAATTAGAAATCCAAACAACACAGTTCTGTTAAAGGGATCTAGCCTCAGGCCCCCATCCAGTACCCACATTAAATATGATGAAAATTTCTGTAAATCTTACTTCATCATATAAAAGAAAAGTTCTACCAATCCCAAAGGATCGGACACTTTACCTTCTAGGTTAATGAATATGCCAGATCTTACCCAAATACATGCCACAGCCAATTCTTAATAACTAAACTAAAATTTATTAAAAAACAGAAGAGAGAGACAAAGAGTCTTGTGGCACCTTATAGACTAACAAAAGTATTGGAGCATGAGCTTTCCTGGGTGAATACACACTTCATCAGCCGCATGTGGTAGAAAATGCCAGAGTATGGTATAAATATGCAGGCAAGAATCAGGCTAGAGATAACAAGGGTAATTCAACCAGGAGGATGAGGCCCTCTTCTAGCAGCTGAGGAGTGAACACCAAGGGAGGAGAAACTGCTTTTGTAGTTGGCTAGCCATTTGCAGTCTTTGTTTAATCCTGAGCTGATGGTGTCAGATTT
The DNA here is from genome assembly GCF_003597395.2 of Chelonoidis abingdonii. Taxonomy (NCBI): domain Eukaryota; kingdom Metazoa; phylum Chordata; order Testudines; family Testudinidae; genus Chelonoidis; species Chelonoidis abingdonii. The sequence goes on along the minus strand of NC_133774.1, from coordinate 68,874,506 downwards.
GGAAATGAGCTGAACTTCAGCAGTTTCTCTCTGGAGTCTGGTCCTGAAGTTTTTTAGCTGCAGGATGGCTACCTTTAAATCTGCTATTGTGTGTCCAGGGAGATTGAAGTGTTCTCCTACAGGTTTTTGTATATTGCCATTCCTAATATCTGACTTGTGTCCATTTATCCGTTTACTTAGGGATTATCCGTCTGACCGATGTACATAACAGAGAGGGGCATTGCTGGCACAGTATGATGGCGTATATTACATTGGTGGACATGCAAGTGAAATGAACCAGTGATGTTGTGCTAATCTGCTTAGGTCCTGTGATAGTGTCCGCTGGTGTAAATATGTGGCAGAGTTGGCATTGAGGTTTGTTGCAGGGATTGGTTCCTGAGTTAGAGTGATTATGGTGGCAGTGTGTGGTTGCTGGTGAGAATGCTAAGGTTGGCGGGTTGTCTGTGAGCGAGGACTGGCCTGCATCCTAAGGCCTGTGAAGTGAGAGATCGTTGTCCAGATCGAGTTGTAGAATCACATGAGTTGTTGGAGAGGTTTTAGCTGAGAACTGTAGGTGTGGCCAGTGGAGTTCTGTTGGTTTCTTTCTCGGGCTTGTTTTTGCATCAGGAGGCTTCTAGGTACATCATCTTGGCTCTGTTTGATTTGTTTTCTTTTCCTTTGCAGGTATCGTAGTTTTGAGATTGCTTGGTGAAGAGCTGTACGGTGTTGGTCTCTGTCTGAGGGTTGGAGCAAATGCGGTTATATCTCAGCGCTTGGCTGTAGAGTGGTGTGTCTGGGATAGAAGGGCGGATGGCATGTTCCATAAATAGATAGCTAAGGTTAATGTTTCTTTTACCTGTAATGTTAAAGGGATCCAAACACCTGACCAGACGGACCAATGCAGGAAACTGGATTTTTCAAGTCAGGAGGCGAATTTTTGGACTCTGAGTCTTTTGTTTATCTCTCATTAGAGAAGCTTCTTTCTCTTCTAATCTTCTGTGTCCAATTGTAAGTACGGTAGAAAAACAATATAGGCTTTTTGTTGTTGGGTGTATTACAGATGTGTGTAACTTGCTGGACATGTTTCAATTGGATATCTTTTGAATCAGACTGTTGTTTCATATTTTCTTATAGCAATAGCCCTGTATTTTGTCATCTTAGATGCAGAAAATAATTTGATGTCTTTGTTCTTTCTTTTTATATAAGCTTTCTTTTTAAAAACCGTTTGAGTTTTCTCTGGTTAGGAGAAAGGAAAGACGGGGGAGGGAACACTACGCTCTGTGTTTAACTCTCCTAGTGTCCCAGGCGGGAAGAAGCTACGGGGGAGGTAGATACTTTTGTTCTTGTATTGCGTGTTGCCTCTTTGGAGAAAGGAACATGTTTCTTGGTATTGTGATGTAAATGAGATTGCATCAATACTCTCAGGTTAGGCCAGAGAGGAAATCTGGGTGGGAGAGGGAGGGAAGGAAGTGGTTATTCCCTTTGTTGTAGGCTCAGGGTTTCTGAGTCTGGGGTCCCTCCAGGGAAGTTTTTGGGAGACCAGAGGGGGCCAAAACCCCAGGAACCATTTGTGATGGTGGCAGCGAGATCAGATCTAACTGGTAATTGAGCTTAGAGGGGTTCATGCTAGGCACCCAGAATTTTTGGATGCTAAGGTCCAGATTTGGGAAGATGCTTATGATACATGAATGGTAGCATAGCAGTCATGGTTTCTCAGTATAGGGTGTGTTAATGTGACCGTCATTATTTGTACCATGGGTCAGGAAGAGACCTCCTGTAGATTGGTCCAGGCCTGAGGTTGATGTGGGTTTGGAAGCTGCTGAATTATGGGTTAATTCTTCAGAGTCTCCTTCCATGGGTCCAGATTGTCATAACAGATAAGTAAGAGTTATAGAACAGAAAACTTCATATCTCTTTTAGCTATAAAGGTTAACAGATCAGTGGACCTGGCTGTCACCTGACCAAGAGGACAATCAGGACAGGATACTTCAAATCTTGAGGAGGGAAGTTTTTGTGTGTGCTGTTATTTTGTTGTTTGTTCACTCTGGGGCTCAGAGGGATGGACGTGCAACCAGGTTTCTCTCCGATACAGGCTCTTATAGAGTTCAGAAAGTGAGTACTAGGTAATAAGCGAGTTAGGCTTATGCTTGTTTTCTATTTGCAAATGTGTATTTGGCTGGGAGGAGTTCAATTTGTATTTTGCTGAAAGGATTTTAATTTGTACTTGATACTTAGGCTGGGGGGGTATTCCAGTGTCTATAGCTGAAAGACCCTGTACCTATTCCATTTTAAATTTACAAAGATAATTTTTACTGTTCTTCTCTCTTTAATTAAAAAGTTTCTTGTTTAAGAACCTGATTGTTGTTTTTTTTTCTGGTAGACCCAGGGGACTGGATCTGGATTCAGCAGGGAATTGATGGGGAGAAAGGAGTGAAGAGGGAGAGAAAGGTTAATTTCTCTGTGTTAGGATACTGTCTTCTCAGGGAGAGTCTGGAAGGGAGAGAGAAGGAGGGGGAACGTGCATTTTCTCTCTGTTAAGATTCAAGGGTTTGAATCAAGTGATCTTCCAGGGGTAACCCAGGGAGGGGAAGCTCTGGGAGAGGTAATGGTGGGGAAAGGGTTACTTTCCTTGTGGTAGATCCAGAGGGTCTGGTCTTGGATTCCCGGCAAGGTTTTGGGGGGACCAGAGATCGTACCAGCACTGAATTCCTGTTGGTGCAGCGCTACAGTACTACAGCTGGGTATTAAGCTTAGAGGAATTATGCTGGTACCATCCATCTTTTGGACGCTAAGGTTCAGCGTGGGAGATATAACATGACACGATGATGAAGATGCATCAATGTAGCATAGGTACGAGAAGGATGTGAGTAGACGAAAGCTGAGGAAGCGCTGTCTGACATTATAATCAAGAGACTGATAAAGAGAGGCGATTTCATCATGAAACAGGTCTGACTACCAAAGGAGACTACCAGACAACTCTCCGTAACCAAATTCTACATCCTCCCTGATTGAACTAACCTCATTATCTCTAGACTGATTCTTGCCTGCATATTTATACCTGCCTCTGAAAATTTCCACCACATGCATCTAACGAAGTGGGTATTCACCCACGAAAGCTTAATCTCCAGTACTTCTGTTAGTCTATAAGATGCCACAGGACTCTTTGTCACTTTTTACAGATCCAGACTAACATGGCTACCCCTCTGATAAAAGAGAGAGAGTATGGTTAAAAGAGCAATATACATACAGACATGAGTTCAGTTCATTTCAGTGCAGATTCATAGCAGAGATGGTGAGCTTTGTAGGTGCAAAGAGTTCTTTTAGAAATAGTTCATAGGTTATAGTCCAATGTCCAAATATCATCTTTTGGGCATACTAGCAAACTGAGACCTCAGTCTTGTGACTCAAACTTCCCCTGATGAAGCCTAAGCAGATTTGAGATGACAGAATCAGGACCCAAGGATCTTTAATACAACTTCATGTCTTTTGACAAGTTGGAGTTTGAAAGGTAATTAGCATGACTTTGAAGATGGTTTATCACCGGTACTTAGCTATAGAATTAATATAAGGCAATTTGCTTGTTCCTCCACCATTCACAGACTATTTGCTATACATTTCAAAGAGAGATGAATACAGAGATATTCCATGTTTACAATTCACTTAAATGATAGGATGTTCTTTTGACCTCTGAATTATCGGAATACAGATTAGACAGGGCCTGTTGATTATATTGTTGATCCTACTCATACATATGTAAGTATACAAAACCACAAACATTCTTCCCACATGTCTTTAGAGTGTTATTTATTTGGCAGGATCTTTAACACTTTCTAGCCATCCATCATGCTGGCCCAATGTATCTGAGGGATCTCACATTTCAGAAGCTATTTCAATATTTTCCTCATTCACCACAGGTTAACAGACCATTTGAAAGGCAGAAGTGATGTGCAGCCCGGGAAGGACTATGTTCTCTGGTGAAAGCAACCGAAAGCTAACACTATGTACTCTCACTAAGGTGGCAGCTGGTGAGTCTTCTGTGCTACAACTTGGAGCATTTTTCCTGCATATCAGTTACAATATTAGGCCCTGATCCTGTAAACATATGCTTAAGTTTTAGCTTTTAAATTGTCCCTTTGAATTCAGTGGGACAATTTACATTCTGAAGTTAAACACTTGCATGTTTACAAGACTGGAGCCTTACACAAGGAAACAAAGCTACAGGAGTTGAGTTTATTAAATCTTTTGAGTGAACCAAATACACACAGATTTGCTTGGCCAATGGAAAACCACAGAGCTTTGCCTTTCAGTGTTTCTGCCCCTTCCCTGTTACTCCAGCATATAATGGAAAAGGCAGTAACATTTAATATACATAAAAACCAAACAGAAGGTAGAAAGAAATGAATGCAGTTGAGAAAAGGGAAGGGGAAGATGTGGCTGGCTAAAGTAGCTAAGTAAGAGGCGACAGAAAGATCCAAATTTGAATCAGGGTGGGGAGGGTATGGTTGAAGAACAAAAGCAATGTCATGTTTTTACATTTGTGTTCAGATTTGATGTGGATCAGCAGTGCACAACTAGGGAAACCGGAGGGACATTTGGCTTCTCCTGGCAGCAAAGTGTCTGGCATGTATAGTTTATATATTTATTATATTTAATAGTATTATTAATAAGTATAACTAGCTAGCATCTACAGAGTGTCTACGAAAGGCCAGGAAAGACTGGAAGAGTGTGCAATGAGATAACTGAAATCAACACATCAGCTGTAAAGACATGATCATCCTCCCTAACAAGACCCCACATAAGGAAATTAAGCAGAGTGTTATATTTTTGCCGTTAGAGGGGCAATGAGTGATAACTATGCAAACCCACTGGCCTTAAATAGATTACTAATGAGGTTGCGCTGATGTGGCTGAAGCTTTATTATTGATATTACACAAGAAGGAATGGCACTTCTCATAAGCAGAAAGGTTTACAGGACTGGTGACTTTATTTTTGTAATTAAACAATAGGTATCTGAATGTATATGCAGGATCTAATATTGGTACATACTCAGACAATTCTATTGAAGTCAGTGGACTTACACTAGTTTTATTTGGCATGGTATGATTCAGGCTAAGGTAGAACTTTTGTGGCGTAAGAAGATATCATTGTCTGGCTTTACCAAAAGAAGGACAGGAGACATTTGACATGGATTTAATCAGGCCGCAACTTTATTAGTAGATGTCTGGGGCTGCCCATCGGATAAAAGTCTACAGTGCAGGTAACCCCATGTTTATTCCATACTAAACTGGGGGGCTTTTACCAGCTCCCCCTCTTTTTCCATCCAGGTCCCTCCAGCAAGTTCATTGCTAGGACCTTACCATACCCAGGGGCTTCCACCAGCTCCCACTCTCTTTCCATCCAGGTACCTCCAGCAAATCCACCCACCGTCCCCTCATCATAGAAGGGTTAAGGTGGGCTATAAGAATGGGAAGTTGGCTCCCTGCCATAGCAAATACAGGAGTTCCCAACTGCCCCTTGTTTGCTCATTTACTGAACACCTGTTTTTAAGTCTATTTCCAAGCCATTTATACCACTGTATACCTTTCCTATGGAGTACCTGCACTGGACATCCGCCTGACACTTAAATAATGAGTTGCAACATATGGCCTACCACTCTGTCATGTCATGCATGAACAGAGCCCTCTGAACCCACTGTGGGGAAAGCAAAAAAAATCCTGCTCCACCTAGGCCAATATGGTGGCAAGGGAAAAGTTCCTTCCCAGCCCTCCTCAACAAAGAGGCAGCTAGCGTGATGCCCACAGCAGGTCTAGACCACACCTGGTATTTTACCACCTAAAGGGGAGGGAGGGTGGGTGCCACCTAGCCTGCTCCATGCAAAAGGGAGGGTTAGGGCACAGGACTGTCCCTTTTAAATCCCTCATTCCTGGTGGATGAGTCAGCAACCATGCTGTCCCTTTTGCAGTAGTTTTTCATCTACCCCCTTTGCCCCAAGCCATAAAGCACTGTTCTTTTCATTCAACCAGCCTGCCAAATTACATCCATCTACCTTGCTTAAAGGTGTAGGGTGGTCATTTTTTCCTAGTCACCTTTTAGAGAGAAACCAACCTCTAAACTGTAGCCTAGCACTGGTGACTGACAGCTCTGGGCTTTGCTTACGTCAGAAAAAATCATGAACCTTAACCTGGTTGCAATGCCAAATAAAAGGCAGATTTCACTGTTTTTTGTTTGTGTGCTATTATTTTCACCAATTTCAAGGCACAGCTTCCTCTATCATTTCTCACTCTGAAAACAAAAGCAGCACAGGAAAGGAGACATTTACCTTAGAGGCATTGTTATAGTGAGAGACTTTAGAATAATAGAAAAGGCGCATCTCTTTGGAACATCAACATACTGTGCAAAAGGAAGATATTATATTAATGGCTGGTTGTACAGCCTGTGAGGAAGTTTTTGTGGATAAAGCAGCTAGTGTAGTTAATGGTGCAAACAGAAAAATTGAATGTCTCTTGTGATCAGCTAACTGCTTAAAGCAGACGGATGAAAATAATTTTTGCATTGTGACTTCAGGATTCACGTGGCTATTGAGATGATTAAGCCACCCTATGGTGGGCTTCTGACAATTTAAGTTTTCTGCAGTGCTTGTACTTGTAATCATCAGTTTTGGAAACTCAGAGTGGATCAGCAATTAGTAAGGAAGCTTTGAGTTATTCAAGCAAAGCTGGAAACTTATTGTAGACAATGGCACAGGGTAAATTTCTGCCTGTTGTTCAGGTCTCAAATGGTTTAATATATTACAGTTTACCTTAATGATGGAAGCATGTGCATCCAGTAATCTTTCTGATGATAGTGGGTATGAAATAGACCCACAGAATCAAATCTTATTGGCATCTGGGAAATGCAACTCCTTTAAAATTTCAACAGTGCTGCTTCTATAGGTGGCATAATTAAGACTCAATTGTGCTACCAAACAAAACTCACTACCGAAGCCTGGTCTACATTGAAAAGGAGCGGAGATCAATCTAAGTTATGCAACTTCAGCTATGTGAATAACGTAGCTGGAGTCAATATACTTAGATCTACTTACCGTGGTGTCTTCACTGTTGTAGGTTGACTACTGACACTCTCCCATCAAGTCCGCCTATGCTTCTCGCTCCAATGGAGTACCGGAGTCAACGGGAGAGTGCTCAGTGGTTGATTTATCGTGTCTTCACACTAGACATGATAAATTGACCCCTGCTGGATCGATCACTCTGGAGGTAGGTGTAGACATGCCCTAAGTTTTAAGACTAAGCTGGTCTCCTCTAACTCCTCATTCCAAGTGTGAAATGTAGTGTGGATGATTGTATGATAGAAAGCAATGTAGTGCAGGGAAGAATTGAATGCTTAATAATAGATAAATAATTATTTCTTGCAAATACATTATCTGACAAAGGTAGCCTTTTTTCTATTGGTGACTTGCCTGCGGCCAAATTCTGCAATCTATAAATGTATTCACATTCATTATTCTCTGACTAGTTATTGGGAACAAATTTCAGCCTCTGGGCTGCTCACAAGCTATTCATTCTGAATAGCTGCTATTTTTGATGTTATAGATTATAAGGCCAGAAAAGACCACTGTGATCATCTAGTCTGACCTCCTATATAACAAAAGCCACAGGACTTCCCTAAATTGTTTGAACTAGAACAGATCTTTTAAAAAAACATGCTATCTTGATTTAAAAATTACCAGCAAAGGAGAATTTACCATAATCCTTGGTCAGTTGTTCCAGTGGTTAATTACCTTCATTGTTAAAAATGAGTATCTTATTTCACCTGAATTTGCCTAGCTTCAAAGTCGAGCCAACGTTGTCTGCCAGATAGATGGATGTCTGATTTTGTATCTGAGTCACATGGTGGTGTTTCTACTCCCTGGCTGGATGACTGCAACTTTTTAAAGAATAATGTAATAAATAATAAATAAAGCACTTCCACTATGACATTGTGCGTGGATGTTGACAAACCCTTGACGCTGAGTTGGAGAACTCTTAAAGCTGGACCAATGACGAGAAAGCCATGGGATGGCAGCACACCAGGGGTGATGGCTGGCAAGTGACCAGGTTTCTATGTATTAATTGAATTTGGTCTGTTAGGTTGAATCAATAGCTTGCCAGGGGTTAGCCAGGTACTGATGGGGATGTGACATGAACACTGATCCAGTGCCCCCAAGGAATATGTGCAGCTAACCTCTACACTTGAGGTCTGCACAATGATCCACTTTGTCACTGTGGCCTCCATCAGTCAATGGCACATGTTGTTGACATATGTCAACTGACTAGATTTCATGGTGGCCCTCATTGTGCTGAAGACACTGCTATTGGATGGCTTAGAAAACACTGCAAACACTCAAAGAACTATGCCATTTTAAGATGCTAAACACTGATATAAAACTTTTGTTTATTCCAGGGAATAAATTGTTGTGTTGTAAATACTCGTAAATGGTGAACAATAGTAGCACAAACTCTTTCTGTATATTTACATATTGCATTATAGATGCAGCTTTAGTTAGTATCAGTGTTGTAATGGGGCTTGGAGCAGAAAGTGCATCTTATACAAAAATTATAGAAAGAATCAAACAGTTATAATTTGCACATTTCTCACATTAAAGCCACTTTCCTTAAAAAACTTAGAATATCGCAGCCAGAGAGACTACTCGTGTAAGTATACAGAACGGGTGTGTCAGAAACTAGGTCTAGGCCTAATTGGCGGACAAAATAATGAGGGGATGGGCTATTCCACCCATCATTTGCTTTTTGGATCCTTAAAGCAAGAGACCTGGGGGAGGGGGCAGAGAAGAATAGACAGATGCCGTTGGAGTGAGCTTCACCATCACGACTGCCACTCCCATCATTTTCTGGGACACCAGGCGTTTGTCATCCTGATCCTGAGAGATATTCTCACCAGATCAGGCCAGAGAGAGGGATCCAGATGAAATCACAAACCCTACTAACTCCAACTGAATCCTAAAGACCACCTGAAATGAAGTGGGATTGGATTTAAACAACAGTGGCAACAACAACAGTTCCAGCCCATCTCAACTACTTTCTTTTCCCGAAAAGGACAGTTAGTTTGATACCATCTAAGAGTCTGTCAAACCAAGGAGGTTTTACTTCTAAAAACTCTCTCCAGTTAAAGGGAACAGGAACAAGGGATGTTATAAAATGAAAACCTTATTCAGTACTTTGTTTCAAATGTTTTAACAGTTTTTGCTTTTCTTTATCTTTAATAAAACATTAAAAGGTTGTTTGATGGTATGTTTTCCATCATACTAACAGGTTGAGGTCTCTGTATACCTTGACCTTGGTTAACACTGCTTAATGTTGAACAGGGACTGGGTTATGTTAACATCTGTGGGCCACCTATATTCTAACTACATTAATACAACAGGGTTTATACACATTAATCTCCAATTTTTCACTTTCATTATATATATTTTTTTCATTTTGGCTACTTCAGTTACAGTAGAAGCCATCTAACATAGTGTATTACAAGCAGTTAAAATTTATTTTTTTTAAATTCAGGATTTTGCATCTTCCTAATAACCTTGATGAACAGTGGCGTAATATCCTTAGTTTTTCTCAGTGGTTTCTTAGTTTTCATGGAATGGCTTTATGTATGGTGGGTGACAGCCTTACCTTCTGAACCTAGTGTAACAGAAGAAATAATAGTGGAGACTTTCTGAAATGAAAAATGTTATAATTTGTTCCACACTAATGGAGAGAAATGTAAGATATGATTGTGACACTGCCATCACAGATTGAATTAGTGACAGATTAATGAAGAGAAAAAGAAATGCATTGTGGGAATCATGAACCCATGACAGCTGTACCGTCCTTTTTTGGGAAACTCACAAATGAAGTCTCCCTGTGAGACTAGAATGAGAGTGTGATTAGCTCAGCATTGCTTTTTTCTCCCACTATAGACTTCAGTTTTAATATGACTAAAGAATAATACCTGAATCCCATCTGAATGGCTTTTAAGGTTTAACTTGCTGAAGCTATTCACAGAGCTGATCTTACAAAGGGGACTGAACAGATCTGCACAACTAATTGTGGAATATTATACTGATGCTTTATCTCCCACATCAGTACCAATTAAGCCTGCACACTGAGCATCCCATATCATTTTAATAGGCAAGGAATTTTAAATTTGGTCAGGTATCCATGCATGTGTTTGTACCTCTGTCATTAAAATTTGGAGACTTGTGTAAGCTCTTGACAGACTATGAATGCTTAAAATTTCCAGATGTTATTCAGAATGAAAAATATCTTATTCTCTGCTGTAGTGATTTTGCCTCATCAAAATAAATAAAAAATGAAGCATAACAACAACAATCTTGCTTAATGTGTAAACACAGAAATATTGTTATAAGCATCTGGCAAATCAGTGGGAGATGGCAGGAGGAGCTAAATGAATGATGGAGTTATTTAGGAGCAGTATCAGAGTCCTTTTTGTGAGAGAAGCCTCAGCATAGTTCAGTGCATTACAGTCCAAAGGCTGAGGGTAGGCGCTGATCCTGAAATGAGTTCTAAACACTTATTGAAAACTTATTATTTTTATTTATATCATAGCACTACCCAAAGTCTGCAATCAAGTTAAAGGTCCTGTTGTGCTAGGGGCTGTACTCAGATAAAGGAGTAAAGTGAACAAGCAAAGTAACCAAAGTTATAGTAGGCCCATTTTCTCTTTGCTCCATGTCTTTCAAAAATATCCAATTATAATTTTATTTTGTTTGTATTGAAGTAGTACCTAGGGGCCCCAATCAAGGATCACAGTCCCACTGTGCTGTATGCATTCAACAAAAAGACAGCCCTTGCCCCAAGGAGCTTATAATCCAAGTTAATTGTGTGTATGTGTGTGTGTCTTGGTGTGTATTTGTTTCATTTACATTATTAAAATAGTGTTAGGTTTTTTGGTGGGTACTTAGGCTGAAGTGCTGTAAAGGAAGAGGGGGGACTCCGGCTCGGAATGGCAACTGAATGGGGAGAAAAGTAGGGAAGGGGAAGAAGAACAGTGATTGGTGAGAGAAGACTGATGAGTGGGTAGCTGAAGGACTATAGTCAGGGCCAGATCCAGGCCCCAGCGAGGGCGGCAGACTGCTCCAGTGGACCTCCCGCAGGCTTGTCTGCGGAGGGTCCGCTGGTCCCTCAGCTCTGGTGGAGCATCCGCAGGCACGCCTGCGGGAGGTCCACCGGAGTTGCGGGACCAGCGAGCGGCAGAGCGCTCCCCGTGGTGTGCCGCCATGCTTGGGGTGGCAAAATGGCTAGAGCTGGCCCTGACTATAGTTATAAAAGATGGTGGGATGATTACTAGCAATACAGCAAATGGGGAAAAACAATCAAGAGACAGAGTAGGAGATGAATGACTGATGAGGTTAGGAGGCTGTGAAGGCTGCTTCTGGCCTTTGCTGATTCACACTAGAGGGAGAAAATGCAGGTTATTAGGCCCTGTGCCTCAGACATGCCCATCTAGAACTAGGTGGGCCAGTGGTGAGCAGAAAGATACTGATTCTTCCTGTCCCAGGCCCTTGTATATAGCTGGTGCTGGCTGCTTCAGAGAAGGGAACTGAGAACTCTGGGATTTCCAGTGTTTGCCCTCTGTAAATTCTCCCTGCCTACTGCTGCTGTTACCCTTATGGCTGCTGCAGTTGCCTGAAGTGACAGCTGCTGCAATTCTCAGACATCATAGTGAGTAGACAGAATAGACTCGGCAGCAGAGTTATTTCACACTATCTGATACCTTGCATAACAGTGATGGCTCCCAGGGCAGCACAGGCAGAATGTGTTGCACCTGTTCATGATGTGCTGAGCCACAGTGTTATCAGTATTTATACAGGAACTTAAAAAAGGGAAAATACATTGATCAAATGAAGCCAAAAACATATCATATTTAATGCTTCATCTTAAAATATTGCTTGTAGTGGACAGGGGGGAAACCTTCAGGCCAGTACCTCACCCTCATTTGCTTGGAAGTGCTTTTCCAGCCCATATGATGTACCCTACAAATCCTACCCCTTGTCAGAGCAGGTGCTCTTATTTCAGCCAATTAAGGAAGAGGAGGGTGTACCTGGACTACAAAGGATCAGAGTTCAGTGAGGGCAGAGGTAGAAGAGGGAACTGCAGCTGTAGGAAGAAAGGGTCTCCTGCAGTGGTCCCCAAAGAAGGCTGTTGCGGTTGGGGAAAAAGACCCAGCTGAGATAGTATACCTCAGGGAGGAGGGACTATGCCCATCTTAAGGTTGGGTGGCAGTTTTGCTTTTTCTGTTTTATTTTTAAACTTTGTAAATAAAGAAACCAGACCCCAAGAGGGCTGTAACTGTACAAGAGAGAGAGAGACTGTGTGGAGTTTGCATAAGGATTTGTGAAAAAGGAGAAAATGAGTAGGGTACTGCAAAGGCACCCCAGCCATGAAGAGGTGTTTGAGTGACAGCCTCTTGATTACAACTGGCGTAGCTGGTAGGATTATGTGGACCGCCTCCCATCAAAGAGGGAAAAGGAAAGCCTGGAATGCAGAGGATGGAGGAGACTGTTTGTGTACTGGCTTGAGCAGCAATAGTGAATGCAGGGAGTCCTTCTGCAGAAACAGCAGCAGCAGAAAATGCAGTGGGCCTAGCAGTTTTGGCAGAGAGATCACTGATGCCAGGAGATGAGGAAAGATCTGATGTGTTTTAAATGTGGAAAGCACAGATATAAGAGAATGGAGTGTTCCAGTTAGCAATGGGAGCACTCAGATTGGACTGGAGGAGGAGATACTTCTAGAGTGGTCTGGAGATGTAAGGGCCAATCAAAATGTCTTGAGCAGGGCCATTTTAGAAGTATCTGCCCCTGTAAGAACAGTGAAAATGAAGAGCAACAGGCAAACTGAGAGGGCAAAGCTGGAGGAAACCCCTGCTCTAAGAGGTGTTTTGGCTGTGAGAGGGAAGGTCATGTGCTAAAAGATTTGTCCTAATGAGATTCAGGATCTTGGTAAAGAGGAAAAGGAGGTCTGTATGATGAGAGAGATTCAGCAGACCGAGAGCCATTGGTTGCATTCTCTTGGAAGAGTGTCGCCCCTCTTTGCCTGACACAAGAGAAATAAGCAGAGCGGTGATCGACCTAGTAGCCCTTACTGCTGGTGAGCAGACTGATTTTGGGGGTATGAGAAAAGGATTTTAAGCCAGAGAGAAGCAATCTTGGGAATGTGTGGCCAGGATATGGAAATCCTAAAAGAAGGGCAGGGTGAGACCAGTGTTTCTAAGAAAAACAAAAACATTGATGCAGTGGCTTTGGCAGCATGACACGTCTATTAACACAGAGTTGATAGGAGAGGACATTAGTGGTGTGCTCTTCTTGAAGGAGAGATATCAAAGGCAACTTGTTGCTTTGAGGGAAGAGGAAACAGCAGACTCTGCAAGAAAAAGGGACAAGCCAGCTAAGGAGAAGCAGGGCTTAGAGTGGCAAGTGGAGATGCTAGTGGGTGAGAGCGATGGACTTCAGTTTCAAGTATCAGAGATGAAGGCTGCTCAGTGGAGAAAGCAGTTTCTCTTTGCCTTTGGTCAGATTAAAAGAGAGCAGAGGCCATCTGAGACACAGACCACTAAAGAGCAGTGGGGAGAAAATGAAGGCTGGACTAGTGAGCCTGCCTCTGATTCAGCAAGAGTCTCAGGGGGCCGGGGGAAGGTATGTTACAGGGTGGCTGGCTTCTGTGATTAAAAATAGGTCCAGCTCCCTTGTGCCAAGGCACATATTCCCAGTTGAGCCATGTAAGGGGACAGGGCTTCATCTGGGCAATAGAAGTTCACAGGGCATTCAGTGGGAGCAGAGCTAGAGGAAGGAACTGCAGCTGCATAGGGAGAGGGTCACCTATAGTGGTCCCCAAAGAAGCATGTTGGAGCTGAAGAAAAAGACCCAGCTAAGACAGAGAGGAAGGGGCTGTGCTCAGTTTAAGCCTGGGTGGAAGGTTGGTTTGTGTGTGTTCTGGAACTTTGTAAACAAAGAAATCAAACCCCCGTGGAGGGCTGTGATTGAATGAGAGAGACTGTGTGGGCTTCATTTAAGGAGCCAGAGGAAGGGGAAAATGGGTGGGATACTGCAATGGTGCCCCTGGCTAGTGGGGGGACAAGGGGCTGACTCATTACACTGGCATGTAAGGACCAGCAATTTAGGTGAGTGTAAGATAGTTTCCTTCATCCATTTAATTTCTGCCTTTTTGGGTGACACTGCCAACAAGGAGTGCTTCTTTTAGGTGCACAGGTGTCCACTAGGAAATGGATTGAAATTTCCAACTAATTTCATCAGATTGTAACGACTTCACATAGAATATCTTAGTGAAAGGCCGAGTTACCTAGAAATGAAAGTATTCTTTATCACATAATTGTTATTCTTTGCCATCCACAGTGAATGGTTACCTATATTATTAGAAGGCTGGACTAGAGGGCCTGCCTAGTAGGTTATTCTAGGATATTTCAATTTTTTTGAAGGGACTGTTTCAGGGGATGATTATGCAATATGCCTGATGTGGCACTTTTAAAGTGCCTACATGTCAAGAGATACAATAGGTTATTTGACAGAGATTGATGGGTTGTCTTCAGTGATGAGAAATTTAGGCCAAGGTTTTAAAAAATGGGTGCCTAGAATTAGGTTCCTATTTTTGAAAATCTTGCCCCAGGCTTAAAATTTAATTTCATATAGTACAATTCCCTGTGAGAGAGAATTCTGATCAGAAATATGTATCAATTTATATAATAATAATGTGGTGATTTTTATTTAACTCATTCTGAATACAGTAACTCCTCACTTAATGTTGTGTTTATGTTCCTGAAAAATGAGACTTTAAGTGAAACAATGTTAAGCAAATCCAATTTCCCCATAAGAATTAATTTAAATGAGAGGATTAGGTTCCAGGGAAATTTTTTTCACCAGACAGAAGACTATAGTATACACACACACAGAGTATAAGTTTTAAACAAATAATTTAATACTGGTACACAGTGATGATGATTGTGAAGCTTGGTTGAGGTGGAGATGTCAGAAGGTGGGATATTTCCCAGGGAATGTCTTACTGCTAAATGATGAACTAGCAGTTGGATGAGCCCTCAAGGGTTAACTCTCACACTCTGCAAGGGAGCAGGAATGGAGGGAGGGGAGACAGTATTGCAGACAGAGAGACACACCATGTGTGTGAGAGATGAGCATTTTCCCCTTTAAGTATGCTGACCCTTCTCTTAAGTACACCTCCTTGTTAATTAGAACAGCTTGCTGAGACTGCAGCTGCTGCCAGCAAGCTTCCTCCATCCTGAATGCTGTCGTGTGTCCCCCCTGCTCTATGGAAGATGGGGTAAGCAGGGTGCAGAAGCAGAGGGGAAGGGGACACCCTGACAGCCCACCTCTTCCTCCCCTCCCCACCGCATAGCAAGCAGGAGTCTCGGGGAGCAGGCAGAGGGCAGGAGTCAAGGAGTCAAGGCAGAGGGCAGAAGTAGCACATGGCAGTGGGGAGAGGGACAGCTGAACTGCTGGCAATTGATAGGCTGCTGGGCAGCTGCTGCACAGGGAACTTAGGGAAGTAGGGAGCTGATGGGGGGGCTGCCGGTCCACCCTGGTTCCAAGCCCCTAGCAGCTAACTGCAATGGGTTGCTCTTCCTGCAAGCAGTGGACAAAGCAGGTGGCTGCCAAATGACGTTAGAAGGGAGCATTGCACTTTAAACGAGCATGTTCCCTAGTTGATCAGCAATGTAACAACAAAAGAACATTAACCAGGATGACTTTAAGTGAGGAGTTACAGTATAGAGATTTTTTAAATAATCAACATCAGCATGATTTGGTAAATGATTATGAGGGTCATGTAAAAGCAGTAGAGTATCCTTTGGCACCTTATAGACTAACAGACATTTTGGAGCGTGAGCTTTCATGGGTGAATACCCACTTTGTCAGACGGGTCATGTTCCTCTAACAAACAAATTGCCTTTAATTTTCTAGATATTTTTTAAAGGGAAAAAACCCAAGTCAAAATTAAGATAACTTGAGTGCTTATGCTACTTTGGCTGATGGAGATATAAACTTTTAAACCTTAAATATTTAAGATAGCAAAAGTACTTAAGCTGTTTTATGATGGCATAAGTGTTTAAATTGCTTGAAATTCTCAGTAGTGTTCAGTTTTAAGGCACACTAAGTCTTTTGGTGGCATAATCACTTAAACCACCTCAAATCCTTCAGATGACATAAATTTTCAAATCATTTACTTGATTAATGTTATTTAGGGTGGCATAAGAATTTAAGCTGCTCTATAGGTATATAGAAATGCTTAAATCTCTACTGGGATACCCTGACAAATATGTACTTTTGAAATAACATCTTACGGTTGGCTGGTGACACAATGAAAAATGAACTCTAAGGACCCAGTCCTGTCAACTTGCTAAATGTGGAGGTCCCTTTGGAGTCAGTAGGAGTTATGTGGGCAGATAGCAAGCATGGACCCTTATTAGGTGCACACTTCATGATGCACTTTAAACATCATGCATTGTGACACTCCCCAGGATTGTGAGGTACTTTATCACTACTGCCCCTTAGTGCAAAGCAGTCTTCTCTGTGTCTGCTGTGGCTCAGCTCTCTGAAACCCCTCAGCCTCTGGCAACACAGGCACTACCTTTGCAGGCCTCATTGTTTCTGTACAGGTAGCACTAGGCACACACCACCACCTGAGTCTTCCAAGTGTTTCCGGTAGAGTCCAGCTCATTATCCACTAAATACTCACAGGACTACGAGGCTTGCTGTTCCCAAAAGAACAGTACACACGTGCTTGGGAGATTCAATTCAGGATCACCACTTTGCGTAATACCAGAGTACTTGGATATATTTATAGTGAAAACTAAAATAAGTTTGTGGGTAAAGAACAGAGATTCTCATAATAACGAGTAAGGATATTGGAAACAAATGGTTACACAGAAAACAAAATCATAACAAGCTTTCTAGAGACTAAACTTAACTAGCAAGTTACTCTCTTGATTAAAGTAGTTCATCTGACCCAAAGTCCCCGCTCCTGTGTTTTTAACCAAGCCTCGTTGAGACCTATTTTTCATGACACAATATCACTGTTCCTTTACTTTCTCAGTGAAGGATGCCTGGGAGTCTCCTTTGTCCCACTCCATCCCTCAATATATTCAAGAAAACCTTTTGTATGCATCTCAAAATATGGTTCTCTGCCCCCTGCTGTTTTTCTCTTCCTGTTAATTTCTTTCTCAAGTCCCCCAAATCCTTCATTTGCATTCACTTCCAAGCCAATACTTACATGACATCTAAACAGATACTGGATAAACATCTCTTGTCTGACAGAGAACTTTTTTGTTCATCTTTGCTGATGACCAGTCCCTAGACATGGTCTTTAAGAACATATTTTAGGATATATACATAACTTCCTACATAGTATCTGTACATACACTTCATGATGATATTGATGACCAGACTGCTACAGGCTTTAATTCAAGATCTCACATTACACTCTTTTGAGCTAGAATATAAATACCAGAGTGAGGAGATTCCCTATTTATCACACTGTGCCCTGGTGGTTGGTACTAAAAGTATCCAATACATTCACAAGCATGCACAATGCATCTCTACGTCTGAAGACTCTCCCAGTTCCTAACTGCTGCTTTCACTGTACTGGCCAATTTTCAGCCATTCCTAATTTTCTGTTTAGTAAATAATTACAATCCTGGTAGGATCATAATACCATCCCTTTATATATAATCATAATTTCATCAACTATTGCTATGTGGTCTCTTGCTGCCTTCATATGTAGGGAGGGACCATGTTGCAGGACAACACAGAGTCAAAAACCACAGCTTGTGATTAGGTGGAGAGGGGGTTCAGAGGCATGTGGCCACAGCAACAGCCCTTGGAGGGATTACATGTCAAGTAGGCATAATGTTGCCAAGAGCAGAGAGGGACCACACATGTGCCATCCCTTCATAGGTGCTGAATATGCTACCTATCTCTCCTCTAGCTAGTGTGGAGAAGGGACTGGTGTTACAACTCCTTCCTGATCTTTCCTGAGCACCAGCAGTGGTTTAGTCTTAAGAATTCTTTGGCTCAGGGGGATGCAAGGAATGCCATTATGCTCTGCTCCTGCAAAAGCGTACAAGAGAAGGAAATTTGATGCACCATCCCCCCCACCGCTTTCCAATGTGAGGCTGGTTACAAATGTTTGCTAAATGTTGTTCAAGCAGCTATAGTTAAAATAGTATGCACATTCTTTGTGGAAGTCCTTAGTCCCAGTCAACAAAGGTATTTCTTTCTTGAGCAAATAAACTGATGGTCAGTACCCTAGTCTGCTCTGTCTTGTCCATGCCAAATGAGGTCAACTTGGTGCAATAGTGAAATAATAATTCAGGGATCATATTTTTCTTCGAAGGATGGTCCAATGGCTAGGACACTAGCTGTGGATTTGGCAAATGTGGGGTTAAGTCCTTACTCCACCTTATATTTCCTGGTGTGACCTTGTGCATGTGGCTCAGTTTCCCATCTATAAAATGGAGATAATTGTACTCTCCTATCTCACAAGGGTTTATGAAGATAAATACATTAAAGAGTGTGACATGCTTAGATATTGTCGTAGTGTGTGTATGGGGGTGTCATATAAGTACCTAAGTTAGATCTTTTGAGTGATTTGGGGGTTTTTTGGCCAAGGGCTGGTACCTGACAAATGCTAACTATATTAGTATTCGGTAATGGAGCTGATGGTGTGTGTAACTCAGAAACCAGTTGACGTAGAGTGCATGGGCAGCGACGCACTCAGATCAGAGCAGCATGCTCCCTCATTTTTAATCAAGGTCATCTATTATGTTTGCCTAGGTTGAAGAATCCTGGGCTGCATCTTCAAGTGAATTTTGAGTAAGTGAGAATCTTTCTTGCCACACTACAGGAAGACTTATGGGAACAAAGCCTTAAGAACCTTACCAATCAGCTTGATTCATTCTAGTAACTAACACTTCCAGCAGTTCCAAGTTGATCCATATGCTTGGATGTGATTTTACTGTTGTAAGAGGAGCTTGAAAATCTACTTCAGACTTATTGAGGGTTGGATCCTGCTTTGTTGGTTTGTCACTGACATCATTGGTAAGAGGAATGGGGCCTTAGAGTGTAAGCTCCTTAGAGCAAGAACTGAATCTTCTGTTATGTCTTGTATTGTGTCAGAACACAAGCTGATTGTCTAACTACATAATAATGAATAGCGGTATTTAAGCTGTATGAAGAACACACTTCATGCCTCTCATGTAGACACTCTGGGCTTCCCTGTGACTTAAGCACAGCTCTAAGCAAAGAATGGTACTTAAACTGCACCAGCCCAGCAGTAGCCCTGAAAGCCATTGTGTCTCAGTAACCTGGCAGCCTGTACCAGCAGCAAATTACAGTATTCCTTAAGTTGTACGCAGTGTTGTTGTAGCCATGTCAGTCCCAGGATATTAGAGACACAAGATGGGTGAATTAATATCTTTTATTGGACCAACTTCTGTTGGTGAGAGACAGAAGTTGGTCCAATAAAAGATATTACCTCACCCACCTTGCGTCTCTAGCTTGCCCTCAGGTAAGCTCATCATCTCTAGCTAGTGAATAAGGAGGAGAATGGAGCCAAAGGCAGACTAAATAGACAAACAGTTTGTAGCTGGAGTCACAATATAGCCCTTTATTCCACTACACTCAATCTATTACTACAAGTCTCTCATATAGGGGATACATTTTTCCAATGTCTTCAATCATTTTGTTTTTGGATTTTTCTTCCTCTTCCAGCTCATTTTAAAGTTTTCATATGAACAGGCATAGATTCATAACCTTCGCTTTATGCTGATGCAATAAAAGAGCATGCAAGGCTATTAATAAGTTGTCACTGGCTAATCTTGAGTCTACATTATGTTTGTATCAGCAGCACCAGGTTCTTGCAGCAAGGCACTGGTGAATTTGTGCTTAGATAAAGGCAATACTCATATATCATTCAGATAGTAGTTTGGCCTAGTTGTGTGATTAGAAAAAAGAAAGGTAAAGAAAAATGTAAAACAATTTCATAACACTGGGAATCCAGGGAGTAGGGTTTCATTTTAAACAATGAGTGACAGTGTGTAAAAATAACTTGAAGAGTTTAAAAATATGCCTCTCGCCTTTTCACTGGTTGAGTAATATAGACAGCCCTTCAGCTAGGAAGCAGAGACCCAGCTTCAGTGTGTTGTACCCTATTCAAACCCTCTGCAAAAAATCTCCTTTGAATATTTTGAATGGAAATAAAAATTAAGGGCTAATCCAAGCAAAAATGCATGGAAGGTAAGATGGTTAGGGAGGGAAAAAGAAAAGAAAAGCAACATAGGTTTGTCATTCAGGTGCATGTGCTCTGTCCGTATGCTGTGCCAGCCCAATGCAGATAGTTGATTCAGCAGACCTCGATAGTACTACCCAGAAAGAATGGCCACCAGTACAATTCGGTGACAAAGGCACTCGGCCAGGTTTATTGCCCTCAAGACACAGTCCCAACACTCTGGTTCCATGGTTACAGGTAACACATGAGTGCCCTGTGGCAAGGAATGGCTCAGTCAGCAGCGGGACTTTCTGCCGACCCCAAGGCTGAACAAAGAGTTGAAGCAAGGCACCCCAATATTTATAGACTGAGCCAAATGATTCCCATATCCTCAGACATGTTTCATAACATCTGCGTATTACCTCCCCTTGCATCATGCTTGAGGTGTCTTTGCACAACATCTCTATTCATTACTTCTAGCAGACCCTCTTCTCTAGTGTTAGGCCAGGATGCCTTGGGTTAATTGTTGGGAGAGTGTTTTCACACATACCCAGTATCTGTAACTTCTTTGTCCCTTCTTAGAGGTGCCTGTGTTTTACCCACACTAGCAATACTTTTGCCAAGGTCATATAACTTTGTTTCACAGACTCTGGTTCAGGCTTCAGATCTTGTACCAAGCCCAGGGCTCCAGTCTCTTTCTTTTTCCTACTCATAGCAGCTAGGGGGACTGTCCTAGCAGCTCAGCTGAGGAGAGATGCAAGAAAACAGGGCATGGGAGGGCACCAGTGAAGTCTAATTCAGAGCACAGAAGGATGCAAGGGAGAGGGAGAGATACTATAACACAGGTGGTGCTGGAACATCAGTGAGCAAATCCCGATGTGAAGGAAGTGGTGTGGGAAAGCCTCTCACTATTTACTTGCTCTGAAAGCATGTAAAACTCAAACATTTCCATCCTTTGCAACTTCCAGTGGTGACTGCCATGTGCTTTGATCGCCTGACATGCCCGTGTGTTCCTCTGCACTGTTTGCTTGGGCCTGCAACAACAAAATGCAACTAGGAAAAATAATGAGTGAGGCAGGCACTTATCAGGAGAATAAATCTGCTTCAGTTAAAATATATCCCATGTATTACTCAGCTGACCCTTACTAAAAGGCTAAGAACAGGCATACCTGGACTAACAGCCACATAATTGAGCTTCAGCCAGCATAAACGGTGTCTTTGCAGCAGCTGCAATAGTTCTGAAAGTGACACTGTTCTACTAAAAATCCTTTAAAAGTGTGGTGTGTGAGAACAGTGTGCAGGTACAATACTACTGAGTAATGAGGTGCTAGCTAATGCCCTTCAATGCCATGAAAGGGAAATATACCTTATGAAAGGGGTCACACAATGCCAGGAGAACAGTAAGTAGTCAGTGCAAGTAAACCCCTGTATCCTCAAAGGTGGGGGGTCTTTCTCTAGTCAAGTGGGAAGAAAGGAGTCATGGCTCCTTTAAGGGACTCCCTCCTCCTCTTCTTTGGGTTGGGGGGGCCAGGGAGGGATAGAATCACATGACCTGGGGGCTATCAGGTGAGCGGAGGGTTCCAAGGTAAGCCACTGGCCCCCTGCAGACCAGGTATATATCTGTCCTGTAATTTCTTTCTCCTGTCAGGTGTCCAATGTAGGTACTTGTCCAGCTCCCTGATAAACTGGAGTTGGAAGTGGACTTAGGGAAAGCATGCCCTAAAGAAGATGGGGAATGGGGTTGGGGCTTCAAATGTTTGGTGCACAAAGATACAACCCACCTTAACTCCCATACAAGGGGAGGGTGATGGAGTTTCAGCAGCTGGTTGGGACTAGTTTGTAGGAAAGGGGGGTTGCCAGTAGCCCTCCTCAAATACTTGGACACAAGTGAGGAAGGAAGGATTTGCACTTTATGAGTTATTGTCAGATAGCTCCCAGATGACTTAAATTAATAAACTCACAGCCTAATTAAGCCACGTCTCTCAGATCTTGTTGTTCTTCTTCCATGTCTGGAACAATACAACACAAAGTATGTCATTACGCATATGTTCAGACCCCAGGCTCTGCCTTAAAACTGTCTGAACTCTATGTTTTAAGCTCATGATTGAAATGTATGATTGTTTTGCTAAATGCAACAAAAGGATGTTCAAAATTTCAGGCAAGACTCACTGGACTGACATGTTCCAGGGTGAGATCTCCTGTTTTCTAATGGGTCTTTTGTTCTTCAAAAACGGTCAAAATTGCACAACGATGTGGGTTTAAACATTATATATGTTATATATTATATGTTTGGTTACAAAATGTTCTTCCCATTCATCACTGTGAGGGAGCAGCAGCATCTGCCAACCATGGCATATTAAAGTTACTGTAAACAAACGTATTAATCTTACTGTTTTTGTATTTCTATTGAGTCAGTGAAATGAAAGATAGTATTAGAATACTAGTAATCACCAATTCTGGGGCATACCTTCCTGGGGAGGTGTCTCCTTCTCTTGGAGGAGAAAGGCTCCCCTTAGGTTAAGCAGTAGTTAAAAATTAGGAAAAGGAGAAAGTAAGAAAGAAAAGTACAGAGGGCTCACTGTGCCCTTCCTCATCTGCCGCTGGCTTGCTGCGTCCCTCCTCAGTCAATCCTCATTGCTGTGAATTGGATTATATCTTTGGCTAATAAGCTGATTCTTATTCCTTGTCTGACTCATATGAAAGCTATCATTCCTCTTTCCCTCCCACATAGACCCTTCTCATTCTTCTTCACCTTTTGTGTGCATCTCTAAGTGGGCACAGTGACATCGCCATTGCTATTTTCAAATTACTTACTGCTCCTGTTTTGTTTTAATATTCTTTCCCAGAAATCTTTGGGTCTAATCCTGATCTCACTAGCTTTTGCACTAGGATTGCTCCTTTGATTTCACTGGATTTATACTGGGGGGAAATCAGAATGAGGACCTTTAGTTTTAGGGCATGGGTGGAATATACTATTTGTTTTGTTGTCTTGTTAGAGTCTCTTAAACATAATTAGTATGCTTGTTTTGAAGTCCAGCAAATCTCTGCAGGAATTTGAAGTGTGTTAATTTTAGATTTGCATGTCTTGCTGTTTTATAAACTTGTTCTCCATATGTTGTACCATTCACATTCACAGTACATTGCTGTTGTGTCATTTTTCAGGTTTCTTTTAACTTTTGTGGTATTTGGGGTTTTGCATTTAATAACCAGTTATGCAGAGAGGAGGATTGATGTGGTTTATGTTTTATGAATTTCAGTGAATTATTAAGGATGAATCCATGTGGGTGTGGATGAGCTCTGCCTAATAAAATGTGTGTGTGTGTGTTCACTCTAGGATTCTTTACAGACAGTGATACAGTTGTAAATACTGGAGAAAATTCATTACAGCTCCACAGACTTGAATTTGACTTATGGTTCTCTTTCTGCATTTTCTAACTTTCTTTTAATGTGCATTCTTTTTCTGGATCTAGGCCTTTATTTTTCCCATGCATTCCATATAACTTTTTTTAAAAAAATTATTACGGTTTTTCTTTTTTTGCTTACTATGCATTGGACTTGTATAAACAATGCTGTTGCAACATGGGAGGGCCTGTGACAGATCCCATAAGTACTTTCTGTAATACATGGATCAGTTTAAAGACTGTGATAAATGGGTTGTCTGACACTGCTATGTTTTCAGGAGCCAGATATACAGATGTGCTTTGGTACTTAGAGACCAAGTGGTTAACCTCATTGTTCTGGAAGGAAAGGAGACTATCAGTTTAAGGGGACTATACAAAACAATAAGAATTCACTAGCTTACATTTTAAGATCAAATCCTGTCCTGTCTCCTGAAGCCACAGAGGACACAACATGTAGTAGAACTTGGACTTTTCTGCTATATAGAATAGACAAGCAGGGACAGGAGTAGTTGAGCTTGTGCAAGAAGTTCACCTCCTTACATGACATAGAGCTCATGGAGACTGCTTACGTTGTGCAATAGGGGAGCAGGATGGGAGGTGACTACAGCGGAGATTCCTTTACCATTCTGCAGCCCTGTAGGGGAGATCCCTGCCTTGGCCTCTCTGCACCACACTCAGCTAATTGGGCTTGGGACAGAAATTTAAAAACCGTGTCCCAAGTTTTCCAGCCTGAGTTTAACTTCCACAGAGAGATCCCCATATGACCAAAGACATTGATGAAAAGTGTTTTAAACAAATCAAAACCTGTAAAATTCACTCTTTTTTTTTCTAAAAAAACCAATGAGGAGTCTGGTGGCACCTTAAAGACTAACAGATTTATTTGGGCATAAGCTTTCGTGGGTAAAAAAACCCACTTTTTTTTTCTGTTTCAATGCGAGGTAGGAAGTTCATTTTGCATCCAGTGCACTTAGTGAAATATTACCACAAGCCAAAGCATTACAGCCTACTGAGGGGCTCTTTGAAAAAGTCATTAAACACAGCCCAAACCACTTTATAATTTGTACGTGATTACTAGCTTATCCCCCACATTGCAGTGAACTTGCCACACATTTGATTGTGGAAGAATGTAGGAACTCAGGAAATATCCACAAAACCCTACTTTTTGTACCAATAGGATCCTAGAATTTTTCTAAACAAACAAAGCAACTGTTTTCACTGATGTGAAGACCCCAGAAGGAAAGAACTCTGACTATGTTTATACTATTCTTGGGAGGAGCAAAACAATTTGGATGCTTATTCAAATGAGATGAGATATTTATTTTTCCTTCCCTGTCCCCTTCTTTGAGTAAGGGGTATAAGACCCTTACTAAAAACCTTCTGAATTGAGTAATCAATGATTATCTAGTTGAGCAATCTTAAGAAGAGGCAATCAGATTTCTTAATTGGAGGAGTCAATCCCCAGGAGGTTACTTACCAAAACCATCAGAGATTTTTCACTTTTTTCTTGGCAGAAATCCCTTTCTTCTCCATCACAGAATGTAGCCTGGAAAGGAAAAGTCAGCCCTACTGGGGGGACCGGTCTTCATGTAACAATGGTATTGCCTTCTGCAAAATTGAACGGCTTGAATTTCACTGGCAGATTATGACAAGCAGCTCTCTTGTACAAAGCTTGCTTACTGATATATTGTACCTGCTTCCCTTCACTCTGTTTAATTTGATCATAACAGTAGTGGTTCCATGGGGGTCATTGTTAAGAGAGGAGTGATGTTCTGCTAGTCAGGGTGCTAATTTGGTTAAGGTTCAATTCCTTTCTCTGCCATAAAATTCCTATGTTACCTTGGGCCAGTCTCAGCCTCTCTGTGCCTTAGTTCCCCATCTATAAAGTGGAAGTAACAGCATTTCTCTACCTCACAGGGGTGCTTGACCAGTAGCTACCCTAGTTGGGCTGATTCACATATGCTGCTGTTTTTAGTTGCTATTTTTGTTGGCTTGCTATATGCTTTTACACATTCTTCCTGTTACACTTCTTGTGAATATTAATGCATTCTCTCTGAACTCTAATATTTCCTTAGTCAGCCACCATCATGCCAATAATCAAACCAGAAAAACTTTATATTCATTTAATTTCCTTGCAAGTTAATTTTGATGGAAGTTCTTGCACATTCTCTGTATTTGGCAGAAGCCTGCAATGTTTTGCAGAGAATGTAAGTTTCTTCCAACTCTAACCACTATGTTATTTACAACAATATTCATCATCCCAGATGTCAGAAATATGGGGGGGTAATAAAGAAATATGCACTTGTATGACACAGAAAATGTCCTCCTTCCTAATCAATTTAAAGGGATTTCCTCTCCATTCCTCTTTTGTTTCCTCTGCTGCCTCTCGTCTTTAAATTCTGATTATTAGTTTTCTGTCTCCATAATGAAAACAGAAACTCCAGTCCACATCTTTACCTGACTTTACTGCTACATCTTTTTCCCTTCCCCTTTGAGCTCTGTGGGAAAGTTCCTGCAATCCTTATTACTGGGTCAATGACATTTCCACACTGTCATTGGGGAGAGAGTAGCCATACCTTGTTTGCAACACAGAAGCATTTGTTTACATCAAATAATTGAAGGTGCTAGCAAGAAAAGGCTGTGCGTTCAATCACGGTGCAGCCAAGAATGGCCCCAATGCAAGAGATATCTTTCATTAGTGGCCGTCCTGAAGCTTGAAATATTAGTTAGATTTATTTACAAGGGCTCTGAGTGACCTTTATCAATTAAAAATACAATGCAAAACCTATTATTTATGCAGAAGAAAACAGCATCACATACAACAGCAGTCAGCCAGAAAATATTACTACAAACCAAATCAACATGGTTTCATCTTCTTACAAAGTGTGCATGGAGTGAAGTGGGGGGAGTGATTTCCAAAGTCCAGGTGCTGTCATCCAGAACACCTATCCAGCAGCTCCTTTGCTTATGAGAACTTCAGTAGAGTACAGGGAAAGAAAAAATTTGACTCAACAGCTAGTATATGTTGTGCCAAAGTCATTTTCTGAAATATTTCTCCATATTCACATATCAACATTTTTTCATAAATCAGATTGATGCCTCCTTCCTCTTTACTCATAAGCTCTTCCTTATGTTTGGCTTATGCACCCACTGGCAGTATACCAAATGGATTGCCCCTTATGCATGAATGAATACTAACAACATACTACTACAAAAATGAAGTGTAAAGAGAGTAAAGTCCATTCGTGTAGCCAAGGTTGTTTTCCTCCCAAATAATCCTTTAATATATATATGTATATTTAGAATCTCTTTTGGTATTTCCTAATCCCCATGTAACGATCCCTTAACTCCTTTTTTCAGACAACATGGGGAAGGAAAAGTCATTATCAGATTTAGAGCTCAGATTTTTGGGATTCTAACCAAGAGTTCTGCTTTGCTAATGGAGAAAATCTACAATTTTTTAAGCTACTGTTTTACTTACAATCTATGGCAAAATCCATGCTAAATCCTGCCCCTTAATTACCCCAGATGGACCTGATTATCCCTTCTGCTTCTGAGCACAAGGGAGTCAGCTTGGATGAACCTGGGACTGGGGGACATGGAATGGCAAAGAGGAAGTGTCAGCTACATGGAATTCTTTTTCCCGTTTCCTGATCCCCTGGAAGTTCCTCTTACAGTGCACAACGGGTTTGGGTTTCATTGATTGGAAAAGAGAGGACACAGTGGTGGAGAGCTCTGGGCATTGCAGAGTAAACTCTGCCCATTGCATTAAGGGACTATGCAGAGTAAACTCATCTTGAATGTGCCAAGGCTAGGTGGCAGTGTAGAGACACTGGGCATAAACGCAGCTGGCCTTCAGTGTCCATTGGTGTCCTGGATACAGGTGGATTTGACATCTGTGGGTTTTGGATGCCCAATCTCTCCCCCACCTCCATTTTGCTAGTACATCTGTGGGCAAATCCTGTCCCCTGACAGAAAGTGAGGAGTTTCTTTTCCCCCATTAGATTAGGAGATGATCTACTTCTTGCTTTAATCAGGGATAGGTTAATGGCAAGGCAAGTGAAACCTCTTAAAAACTTTAAATGCTGCCTTTTTTATTTCCTATGACCTATGGCTTCTACTTCTTGATTCCTGTTCTGCGTTATGTTGGCTTCTCCATAGCCAATAATTTCTCTATTTCAGTAGCACAAGATTTTCTACAGTAGTAGTGCTGTAGTAAAACCACCACGCCTACCAGACAGTAAGTTATTAGGGTTCTAAGGTTGAGCCTTTTTAATTACACCTCTACCCCCGATATAATGCCACTCGATATAACACAAATTCAGATATAACGTGGTAAAGCAGTGCTCCGGGGGGGCAGGGGTGTGCATTCCAATGGATCAACGCAAGTTCGATATAACGCGGTTTTACCTATAATGCGGTAAGATTTTTTGGCTCCCAAAAACAGCGTTATATCGGGGTAGAGGTGTATACTGATTTAGCAGAAGGACAACTTTTGGCCATTTTAACTCCTCAAAATGGCAATTTTAAATTATATTTTATTTATTTAGGAGCTGAGCGTTGAATTTAAATTGTGAGATCCTGGAGTCTTATAGGTCATGCACAATGCTGTGCATTGGAATTCTTCCACGGTATCACTTTTACTTGATTCTATCTCTGTTTGGACTCAAAATACTTAGGAGCCTGGGAGATATGGAACCAGCATGTGTGTGTTACATATTCATGCAAACAAGAAACAAAGTAATTTGAATTTGAAAAAAAATCTGACTTTTGTGGACTGGCTTATGAATTTCAATCTGGTGTTCATTATACTAGATTATAAAAACTGCTTAGACTGAAGGATAATTTGGATTGGTTGTCTCATTGTCATTCTAAATGGGCAGTTTAATCCACATGAACCACAAAGCTCAGCTGGAACTGCTGTTAAACATTCTGAACTGCCAGTTTAAATTCTCCAAACACAAAAAATACATACTTGGCCTACACTATAAAGATTTCTTATTTTTATTATGATGGCAAAAGGGTTATTCTAGGATATGTGGTTATCATAAAATAATCACAGCCCTGGACTTCAGGGCCTCATAATACTCCAATTCATGACAACCACTCCCTCATTCTGAAATGTTTTATTGCTTAAATAATGAAAAACATACTGAACTGCATGTAATTGACACAGAAAATATCCTCCTGCCTAATCAATTTCAAGGGGTTTCCTCTCCATTCCTCTTTTGTTTTTCTCCTCCACCTCTCATTTTTTAAATTCTGATTGTTAAATTTTCTATCTTTATAATGAAGACTGAGTTGTTGACAACAAAAACTCCAGTCCATACCTTTACCTCACTTTATAGTTACATCATTTCCCTTTGATCTCTGTGGGCCAGTTCCTGCAATCCTTAATTATCAAATAAAACTTCATGTCCTCAGTGAGGTCATTGACTTCAATGGGAGTTGTTTTTTTCATGTGGAAGAACTGAGGGTTCTGTTCCACAGGAGATGTGAGAATCCCAAGCTGCCAAGATGAGAGTGCAAGGGGAGGCAGGAGGGTCTGATGGAGTCCAAGTCCCCATTCCTGGAACTGGGTTTCTTTGTGGCGGTGAGGGCGAGGAGGATATACTAGAGAGAATAAGGGATGGAAGCTTCAGGACTCTATATCCCTCAAGTGGACATTTTAGCCCACTCTGTCTAAATGTTGTTGCTGATTTTGAACCAACCCTTGGGCAGTCATCCTCTCTGCTTTGTGTACTTCTTACCTGATAAAGAGACCAAGAACTACCATATCCTCACCCCTGGGCTGATCCTCCACACCTATTCTAGGAAAAGAGAATTTCCTGAGCAGTGATGCCAGGATTAGACCCTGTTAGTTTCCCTATTTCTGTGAACTGATAAAAAGGTGAAACATTAAAATATTATTTAGGTTTTAATTCTTTGTCCGTTGGACTAACACCATTATCTCTTCTGTATCAGTACTTAATATAAAGTACTATTTTCTTTGGACTTATTTAAGGTGCAGAATTTTAAAGTATAATTCTACTCTGAAAAATAACCATTGGCCGTGTTTTATGGTGTCTCAATAATTCCACATCGACTTTGCTAAGTTCAGGAATAAAAATATGTTTTGTTTTTTAATTGCCAACCCTGTTGATTCGCATTCAGATCTGAAAGTCAAGCTGAGTTCTTTTCATTTTGCACTTTATGCCGAGTATTAAAGACTCTACATGCCACATTCAGCCCTCAGTTACACTAGTGCAGTCATATTGTCTTCAAATTATGGCCTCAGTTACATAGATGTAACTCAGTTGTCACTGGGGATAAACAGGTGTAACTGAGAACAAAATTTGGTGCCGCAGTTGAAACTCAGTTAACGGGTATGTTGATAGCAGATAAGAATGAACATGCTCCAGCTCATTCTCATTTGCTCTGCAATGCTGATGAAATAAGCAGATTTTTAATTCTGAATATGCACAGGCACCTCAAAATAAAGCTTAAAGTGCATTTAAGCAGTGCATAGGCCTTAAATCGGCCCTCTTCAGAGGAATGAATTTGTCCAAGGAACAGATCTGTGGAGTAAAAAGATTCAGTTTTTCACAGTCATTTTTTAAAGTAGAACTGCACTTTCAGCTTGTGTACTTTATCCCCTTCTTTGGAGGGACCAAGTCTTCTATTAATTAGCATATTTTGCCTGGGAATGATAGGCCATACCTTAGGCATGTAATCGCTTTAGCTGCCACCTCTTTCCAAGAAACAAAAAGCTCCTGATGACAAAAGTTACACTCACCCAATTAACAGCCACAAGGACTATCATGTGATTTATCCAACCTTTTCAGCTCAAATTTTAAATATGGCATGTTGAATACTCAACTGTTTGTGATCAGTCCATACCATAACAAAAACCCCAAACCCAAACAATTCCTCACAACATTTTAGATAACTAGAAAATTTGATGAAACTGTCATCTGCTCACAGACATTCCAGCTGAAGGAGAATAGCCTCAGTTTTAACTGAGTAAAGTTTTGCTATACATTTTTCATTCAGTGCACGAATGTGTAGAATCTTTAGGAATTCATGCAGCTGTCAGTCTGGAAAATGCCAGTGGTCCAAGGGTTAACACACATTAATTCCATATAAAGCTCCATACAAAGGAAAAGGATATTTGATTTGTATGGCTTTAAAGTTTTAACAGATGAGTCTATCCCTATGAGACCGCAGACCATTTACCATCACTAGATTGATTTCTTTCTGTGCTAAAGGCTTCATGATACTTTTCAACACAGTTCATTGTAAGTAGAATGATTCTTCAGATATACATTAACTAAAGACTGTTTAGAGGCTGTATTAAGGAGATGAAATTCTGGGCAGCAAGGGAATAGCAGCATTTAATAAATAAACAAATCAGTATCTTGAGAAGCTTAATACAAATAAAACTAAGGATTGTAATGAATACAAAGTCAAAACTAAACAAATACTTGTTTCTTGCTTCACAGCTTTCTTAATATTATTTATGACCTGATTAGTTAAAAATGGCTTTGCAATGGTTGACAAATCAGTGAATTTCCAGCTCCACTGCTTCAATTCCTTTCTCTTTTGATATATACATATTTGTAACTTTCCTAAGGGCATTTTCACAATACATACAGGTATCTCTCAATATGAGCCACAACAGCAGTTGCTAGGCATCCCATGGGAGTGCTCCAACAGAACGTCAGAGAAGCTAGAGCACTTTTAGGGCCAACACAGATAACAGGATATTTTAAAATTCTAAACTAGTCAAGCACTAACTTTGGTATCAAGAAACATTAAAAATGTACGGATCATAGTGCAATAGCAAAACATTATGGTACCAGACAGGATAATGACAAGGAAAGACTAAAGGGCCCTATTACTGGAAACTGCATTTCAAGAATAGCAAAACCGGTCTCATAAAGCTGTGGCTCTGAAGCACTGCAATGTGTACAGATATCGGTACTTCATGCTTTTGCTACATACTTAACGTGCTGTCCACTTGGCTGGGGGGGAGGGGGTGTCTTCCCTACAACCTTCTTCTTTAAATTTATTTGCACGCCATAGACTATATGAAAAGAACATTACTGAGATTGCAAAACCAAGTGTGCAAAAATTAGGAAATGGTCTTATTTTTTCCACAGGACCCCTGTCTCATTCTATGCACAGGATTCATGGTGCTCACTCAATTTTTCTATCCCTGTTCTTGTGCAATGTAGGCTCCACGACTTATTTACTCCTACTGTTGAAACTCTGCTATGAAGATAGAATTATTAATTTCTTCATGGGATTTTCTGTGGCTCTCAGAGTATCTGAATGCTGCACAAAGATAAACTAATTAATCTTCACAATACTGATGTGAGGTGAGGAGGCAGTATTATCCTCTTTTTATAGATGGAAAATGGAGAGACCAGGTAAAAAACAGCAGAGAGTCCTGTGGCACCTTACAGACTTACAGACGTTTTGGAGCATGAGCTTTCGTGGGTGAACACCCACTTCGTCGGATGCATGTCTAACATCCACTAATTTTAGGTGCCCAATTTGCAACACTTAGGACCTGATTTTTTTCAGAGTTCTTTGTGTTATGTAGCACTTTATATGTTCAAAGCACAGCTCCCTTTGTCTTCAGCCACAACTGTGAGTGCTCTGCACTTATACAGATCAGACCCCAGGGTAGGGTTGCCAACCCTCCAGGATTGCCCAGGAGTCTCCAGGAATTAAAGATTCATTTTTAATTAAAGATTATGTTGTGTGATGCAGGAATGCATCCTACCAAAATTGACAACCCTACCCCAAGGCCTGAAGTCAGGCACCAAGAAAACGAGGAAGATTAAGTTAGGGAATGTCTATACTGCAATGTAAGCCTGAGGTTAGGGAGACTTGAGTCAGCTGACCTGTATTAGGGAACACTGGGCCTAAATGTTGTATTTAACCTTAGGTTAAGACTTTTCTAACCTGTGCTGGAACATGGAACTGCACGCAGAAATGAACAGACCCAAGCCAAAGAAACCATATATCAGGGTCCCAAGCACCCCTCACCCTCAAAATATGGCTGCTCTAGGGGGAAACCACTGGGGGAAAACTTTACTGACTGCCCTGCATGTTACCAGGAAGCGGCTTACTTTATAAAAGTCTTGATTCATTCACTCCCCATTTTAAATCCAGGAGGCTTTCCAAGTGTGTGCTTGCAGATTGAAAGAAAATGGGTTAATGCTAATCTGAGATGCTGCTGTTCATAAAGCGGGGTGGTGGCTTCTATTTTGAATAGAATGGATTGCAGAGTGTTATAATGGAGAGGACAGAGGAAGGTGTCCCATTGAATTGTGGGATACTTCTGGTGACTCCTGGGACCTGAGTCAAGCAGGGCTGCATCTTCACTGCAAAGCAATAGGGCTCAGACCCTGGACCTGGCTTAACTTGAGCTTGGACCTTCCAGCCTTGCAGGGTTCTGGCACCATGGGTTAGCTCAATTGCAGTGTAGATGCCTGGGGGATTAGGGTGGTGCCTTGGCTCAAGCATGGGCTTATGTTGCAGTGTAGACATACTCTTGTGAAAAATTTGGTTTATGTGAACTTGCCTAGCATCCCATAGGAGATTCTGTAGCAGAGGCAAGGCGAGAATGTAGTTCTTCAGCGCAACATTCAACTGCCTTAACCATGTAACCATCCTTTCTCTTTTTGAGATGCCTTTCCTCAATCACTACATACATTCGAACTTCTGCAACAAATGAATCTCTTTTCTGTCCTGCCTCTCACATTCTTGAGGGCAGATGGGGACTGGTACATTCACCAGTGTTAAGCCTTTCACACTCTTAGAATGCTCCAGATAGAGCCTTTACACCAGGAGGAGCCAACAATGGATGACTAGAGGCAACTAGGCCAACTTTATCTTGACAGAGGTTTTACTCATGCATAGGAGCCCCCAGATGGTTTTTTAAGACCACTTTATGTTAAAATAATGGGGAGAATGGGCCCAACATCTGAATCAGTGCATTTGACATATCTGTGTATCCACCAGCCACGCCCTCAAAACACAACTCCCTGTGGCGACACAAATGTAATCAGCTACCGTACAGTTCAGCTGCATTTAGGTGGTGCAGGCCTCAACTCCATCCTCCCCCAGACTACAGAAGGATGGAGTTCCACTGTCCAGAGGAGTCTGTGAAATCAGAAGGAGTCAGGATTTACTTAGATTCTTCTTTATTTTTTATTAACAAAGCTTGAATTTGAGGGACTAGATAACCTTTCAGATTGAGTTCTTAAATCAGTGTCTTAACTGAGAGAGGTTAGTATGAACAGGAGCAGGTTTTGGACTATGACAGGTATTCTTCCTTCTTGGCAAAAGAAAGTGTCAACTAAAGAGGTAAAGAGTTATAATGAAAAACGTAAGAAAATATCCCATACAAAGAACAATACTTTAGCAGTAAATATATAAATATATCCCAAAAGTAATAAGACAGAAAGGGCTATCTTTGTTTTCACAACTGTTCTATGTTAAGCATGACAGAGAAAATGCTCTGTAAATTGTACTTCTACTGGCTTCCTTTGAACACCACAACATAAAATTTTACTTTGCTTCAATGTCATTTGCATTAAATTTTCATGAAGGTAATTCACTTCATGTTGCATTCTGGAGTAGTTTTTCCTCCTCTTTTACAGACCTAACAAGTATTTGTTTATCAGTGTCATATTTTCTGAGCTGCTTCCAATATTAAAACTGTAGAGCTTATTTTTCCCTCAACCACAAGAGGCTCTTCCTAGGAGTTTGACACATTGACTGTCCAAAGGTTGTTAATTGTATTCAGACCAGAGTTTTAATGTAAGGCAGCTATAGGATTACCATATGGAATTTCCCACACTTAAATTATGTTGAAATATCCAATTAGCGTACTGTAGTCAGGCATGAATTTCACTGTAGTTAAACATTTGCTGACAAGCTGGCCTTTCAGTTTAGCTTTGAGCATTGAACAAAGAAATTTGATCTTGTTTGGTTTTCTTTGAGAGAATGCTTTCCCATTAGATTCACTCCCTCTCTGACTAGCATTTATGAACGAACAAGGAGAATCTTTTAAGCCTTCTGATCTTATTGTGTGCAGATAACATATTTGGAAGTTTATTGTCAGTATTGACCATTCAAAGCAAAAACTCTTGGAAAGATACGGTTCAAATATAATAGATGTATATTTCTAAATGAAGGTTATACAGTGGTATTATGCTAAATTGAGTCTCAGGGGCATAATATTACAGCACATTCCCCTTCATTTCTGGTCATACATTAGATAGTTTAATATCTAATTATAAATATTTTATCATCTATACAATTTAAATCTGAGTGTTTTCCTCAGCAAGCTTTGCCCTATGAAATTAAAACAGAGCTTCAGCATGTTGTACTGGGTTCTTTCCCCTGGTAATATCCCTTTACTACTACTTTTCCTATGGTTGGCCATCAAGGGAACAGAATGAACAGCTGTATTCTGGTTTTGAAGTTTAAAGCTACCAAATATTGATTAGATGGCCAAGAACATTTCTCAGCTGATATTTTATCTCTATTATAACTCTGGAAGCAACTGTCTCAAACTCACTTTTACAGCTGAGGGTCTTACACCGTGGCTGGTATGTTTGTAGCTTTGTTAATTGCAGTGGATTTTTAAAAATTATTAATTAATGACAGATTTTGGACCAGAATTCTTTAGTACAACAGCCTCTCACTGGAGACATCAGGGCATTGTGTGTCTGGGATGTTTGTGTCTGGCGGGGACCAGGGGAGAGGGAATGGGCCTAATGTAGGTAAGCAGTTCAATAAATTAAATCTCTTCTCCAGTCTAGGGTTTGAAAACCAATCAAACAGCAACTGCACTTAGATCAAATCAGTGCTCTAGCTGTTTAAGCTTTGCTGTTAATGAACGTGGATATATTGTTGATTGATAATTTTATGTCACTTCCTTTTTTGGTTATAAGATATGTATTGTCAAGTATTTTATTATCTTATTTTTATAATTATGTATCCTGAATGACACCAGCTGTTGTAAAGAATATCATTAGTTTTTGTATGGATGTATTCAGATTAATTGTGTGCAGCCAGTTCAGATTTACATAGATTAAAGGGCTTCACTGAGGGTACTAAGGCTCACTAAATATAATTTAAAGCAAAGATGCATTTATTAGGGCTGTCAAGTGATTAAAAAAATTAATCGCGATTAATCATGTGATTAATCTCACTGTTAAACAGTAATAGAATACCATTTATTTCAATATTTTTGGATGTTTTCTACATTTTCAAATATATTGATTTGAATTACAACACAGATTACAAAGTGTACAGTGCTAACTTTATATTTATTTTTTATTACAAGTATTTGCACTGTAAAAAACAAAATAAATGGTATATTTCACCTAATATAAATACTATTGTGTAATCTCTTTATCATGAAAGTTGAACTTACAAATGTACAATTATGTTAAAAAGATAATTGCATTAAAAAATAAAACAATGTAAAACTTTAGAACCTACAAGTCCACTCAGTTCTACTTCAGCTAATCGTTCAGACAAACAAGTTTGTTTACTATTGGCAGGAGATAATGCTTCCCATGTCTTGTTTACAATGTCACCTGAAAGAGAGAACGGGTGTTCGCATGGCATTGTTGTAGCTGGCGTCGCAAGATATTTATGTGCCAGATGCGCTAAAGATTCATATGACCCTTCATGCTTCTACTACCATTCCAGAAGACATGTGTCCATGCTGATGATGGGTTCTGCTTGATAACAATCCAAAGCAGAGCAGGCTGACGCATGTTCATTTTCATCATCTAAATCAGATGCTGCCAGCAGAAGGTTGATTTTCTTTTTTGGTGGTTTGGGTTCTGTAGTTTCAGCATCAGAGTGTTGCTCTTTTAAAACATCTGAAAGCATTC
The DNA here is from genome assembly GCF_003597395.2 of Chelonoidis abingdonii. NCBI lineage: Eukaryota > Metazoa > Chordata > Testudines > Testudinidae > Chelonoidis > Chelonoidis abingdonii. The sequence continues at coordinate 68,837,933 of NC_133774.1, read as the reverse complement.
TCCACACCTCGTCCCTCTCAGATTTTGGAAGGCACTTCAGATTCTTAAACCTTGGGTCGAGTGCTATATCCTTAGAAATCTCAGACTGGTACCTTCTCTGTGTTTTGTCAAATCTGCTATGAAAGTGCTCTGAAAATGAACATGTGCTGGGTCACCATCCGAGACTGCTATAACCTGACATATATGGCAGAATGTGGGTAAAACAGACCAGGAGACATATAATTTCTGCCCCAGGAGTTCAGTCACAAATTTAATTAATGCATTATTTTTTTAACAAGCATAATCTGCATGGAAGCATGTTCTCTGGAATGATGCCTGAAGCATGAAGAGGCATATGCATGTTTAGCATATCTGTCACATAAATACCTTGCAATGCTGGCTACAAAAGTGCAATATGAATGCCTCTTCTCACTTTCAGGTGACATTGTAAATAAGTAGCAGCCAGCAGTATCTTCCATAAATGTAAACACACTTGTTTGTCTTAGCAATTGTCTGACCAAGAAGTAAGACTGAATGGACTTGTAGGCTCTAACCTTTTGCATTGTTTTGTTTTTCAGTGCAGTTATGTAACAAAAAAAAATCTACATTTGTAATTTACATTTTCAGGATAAAGAGATTGCACTACAGTTCTTGTATGAGATGAATTGAAAAATACTAAATCTTTTGTTTATCATTTTTGCAGTGCAAATATTTGTAATATGAAGTGAGCACTGTACACTTTGAAAATGTAGAAAAACATCTAAAATAATTAATACATTTCTATTGGTATTCGATTTTCTACCAGTACAATTAATCACTATTAATTTTGTTAATCACAGTAAAAATTTTTGAGTTAATCATGTGAGTTAACTGCAATTAATTAACAGCCCTGGTATTTATTTGAAAAAGGGAGCCTAATGTCACGGACTTCATACTGTCTGTGACTATCTTGCATGAGATAATTCTGTTCCCTTTCCTTTTCCAGACATCTGATGGATTGTAAGCAAACTTCAGAAAATTTTTTATCCTTCCTGTAGCCATGACTTCTGAAGGGGATGGTGCAAAATTTAGAATTTAATGAGGATGTACTGATGAGTGAAAATACTGGATTAGATTTGACCTCTGGATTTCTGAATATAGTTACACATTTTTAATCCAAAATCCACTGAATTCAGTGGAAATAATTCCATTCTCTTCAATTGGATTTGTATCAGGCCCATCATTAATTAGCCAAAAATGCAGCGAAATGGAGTCAAATTTGTTGCCACATCTGGGCATAGTTTTTCTAGCAAAGGGAATGACTTCCCAAAACAAGGGGCCCATTACTGAGAAGTAGTATCATTATGAGCCAAATTCTACTCTCATTGACTTCAGTAGGGTTGCACTGAGTTAAGTCAGGTCAGAATTTGAGTATAGCATGATGCATTATTTATTTCAGCTTTTGGTTTATTGTGAGTGTTTGTTTATTTTATTACCACAACTTAGTTGTCAATATATTTTGGGTGGCAACAGGGATCATTTTATTTAACACAACTCATTGTAAATTGCTTGTATGCTTTTATTTTAATTCAAGCAAGAAAAGAAAATGATATGGTTTTAATGTTTAGGACTCAGTTTTATCCTCAGTTCCATGAATACAGCTCCTATTTATCTCAGGTAACTGAGGACACAGTCTAGCACATGAAAATGGTTTCATACTTTTCACTATGAAGATATCGGTCTTTTATATTGGAGGAAATTGCCGTGGGTTTTACCTTATTGATTATATTGGATGAATGTAAACAGCTGCAGCAGAAGCATCAAAGCTTAGAGCACTGAACTGATTAGTACTGAAGACAATGCATTATTTGTGATATCTGTTGTCAGTGACCCTCAAACTTTTTATTGTTATTTTATGACTGGTTCAGTTGCGAGGATCACGTCCTAGTCTCATTAGTTAGGGATGGCATCTTGGTCTGGTAATTAATTTTCCTGCTTGTGAGGTCTTAGTATCTGAACACTTCTAATTTTGTGAACCATTGGTATAATATTAGCTAAACATGGAGCCCCATAAAGACATAACTAATTGGAATCTAGATTCATCCCAAGTGTAGGGCCTCAATCATGCTCAGGTATTCCCCTTCAGATATACACAATTTAATTTCTATCTCTTTGGAACACAAATTACTATGGAATAGATGACACAGTGTATCCAATAAAATATTAAATTACAATTTGTTTTCTAGTCTTTTAAAATTTGACTGATAAGATAAAAATTTAGTTTGACAGAAGCAGACATAAATGTCAAAATATTTTTTATTATTTGTCCCCCTCTAATTAGCTGTCTCATAAAATGTGAGATGTTCTAGCACTCTAGTAGATGGAAAGGAATTGTGGACGGCCATAGAGGGAATGGATGGCAGATGGTTGTGCAATAAACCTGTTTTTTGACTAAGTGCTCTCTGTTAATATAGTAAAATTGAAAGCATCCTCTGCAAAGTGAAAAAGATCAAGCCAAAAAGTTAGTACTTACCTAGATGAGTTGGAAGATCATAGGCCATAGCACAGACAGAGCCGTGGTATCTGAAGCAATCTTAGGTTAGGTAACTAGCATCCTGGGATAGCTAAGTATATGAAATGACATCCAAGTTCTACAAAAAGCAAGCTGATTGCTCAGTTTAGCAAAGAATTCAAAGTTATCTTTCTTGTAATCTCTAGGTTTGCGATGAATTGCAAGCCTCAATCTATTCCTGTTGAGGTGAAAGAGAGTTATTCACTCTAGTAGGAGTAGGATTGAGCTGTATGAGGGAAGTTAGGGGCAAACTAGCACACACTTGAGATTATACCAGCCAGGGCTGGCTCCAGCTTATTTGCCACCCCAAGCGGCAAAGCCAAAAAAAAAAAAAGATACAGCCATGATCGGCGGCATTTCGGCAGCAGCTCCACTGTGCTGCTTCATTCTTCAGCGGCAATTCGGCAGCAAGAGGGACCCACCGCCAAATTGCTGCCAAAGACCCAGATGTGCCACCCCTTTCCATTGGCTGCCCCAAGCACCTGCTTCCTTTGCTGGTGCCCGGAGCCGGCTCTGATGCCAGCTGAAAATCTATCCTTTCACAATGTCACTGATATTGCCTTAAAAACTGTTAGGCAAGGAAAATTGGAGTTTCTGAGGATACTTGAAATGACAAAGCGAAAACCTTTACGTCTGGTGTTTTGAAAGATGTGAACAAAGCTCTGAGCATAAAAAAAAATTTTAAGTGCACTATAAAGGAGAACAGGATGAGTCCTTATTTCTCACACTGACAAAAGAGGGAGAACCCAGTGACTCTAACAAATTTAACCAGTAATCATTGCAAGTTTAAAAAACAAAACAAAACAAACTAGTGCTGACACTTTCCTGCTGACCAACAGTGATCTGGGATCACCTCAGTCAACTCTATTCCTGGAAGCTCACAAGAAATAATCAGTTACTTAAAAAAATAATCCCCAACAGAAATACCTACTTAAACACTCATTAATCTTCAAAGAATGGTTTCAGTTTGTCCAAGAAAAGTACTCCATGTACAATTAACATATAGTAACATGAATAGTGATTTAAGGGAGGCTGCTTCTGGTATATCTTTGGCTGTTGTGGACTGTTCTAGAGATCACATCTCATTTCCTGCTTCTTTTCTCTCATTTGTCAAGTAGTGCAGTGATGTTCAGCATTATGGTTACTGAAAAAGCTTGGTTTAGGAATTTCCCTTTGGTTGGGAGTTTCCTACTTGGGTACGAATCACCTTGACCACCTCTGCTAGTCTGCGGTACCTGATTTGGCAGTTGCTGGTTATTTCTAAAATCATGAAGGAAAGCTATTAATTAATTGTTATAACTGGTGCCTTTTTGTGAATGATATTCTTCTAAACTTTCACCGGGATCCATCTGGGAACCAAACTAATGTAGAGTACAGACTCTGTGTAATCCTGAAATTACCAAGCAAGGGTAGATAGTATGCAGAGTCCATTATTCTGTTTCAAGATTGGTATATATGTATTGGATGGAAGGTTTGTTATAAATATTACAAGAATACATAATACAAGAAAAAGAAATTAAACAAGGCAATTGTTAATATACTATAATTTATTTATTTATTATTATTACAATTATGATAGTGCCCAGAGACTTCAATCAGGATTGGGACCCTATAGTGCCATTCAGTATAAACACATGAGAATACAGTCTCTGTTTTGAAGAAATTACAATCTAAGTGCTCAGTCCAAGGGATGCCAAATATAAGGAAGGAGAAAGAAAATTCTAGTTTTGTGGGGGACAATTTTCCAACTAACAATTTTGGTCAGTAGATAGGAATATACTAAAAATTCAGACCCACTACTTTCTTACCTATACAGTATAAATTATTCCATTGTATGGACTTCATTATAGTCGCTGTGATGGAGATGTTTGTTTTCTGGTTTAGTGTTTTGCAAGATAAAAAGTAGTACTGTTTTTTCAGGACAACAAATAATATTAGTTTCCCCAGATGTGATGAAAGCAATGGCTCACAGGAAAAGATTCCATGTTCTTGAAAGAGAAGTGAAAGACAAACTGGGAAAATTCATTGTATTATAACCTTGCCATTGTCAAAGGAACTGGAACAGTGTAACATGCTTGTTATATGATATGGACCAACTACCTGATGTTCTGTGGAATAAAATGTGTATTAAAAAAAATAAGAGTTCTCCTTCCTTTTAGAGACACTTTAGGCTCTAATATAGGAAGACTGGGACTAGAAATCAGAGAATAAATCATAGTGAGGAATGTATTTGATATAGCCTATTTTTTGGTTATGAAGTGTCCATGGAGACGATGTGTATCTTGATTTGATTTGAAATTTGCAGAATAATTTCTGCAAATAATATTTTATCGGTCAATTGATTGAGATCTCAGAAGTCAAGCTGTGCTGGCTAGTTTTTACCAGGCATATAGTTCATAGGATATTCTTTGTTTTCCGGGGGGATATTCATTACATTTTAGAATCATTTTGGTAAAAATATTCATGTTTATCAGATCAAAATTCACTTTTCTTATAGTTGTTCTTTTAGTATATTCTTGCCAGCTAACTGGTTTTCTAGGACATTCATAAAAACAAACAAACAAAAACAATATAAAAAGCATGAGCACAACAAATCTGAACTCAGTTTTTTCATTAGAGAAAATATTTTAATAATACCCCAAACAAAACAAAACATATTTTGAGATATTTTCCCAGCTCTAACTGGGAACCTGGAGAAAGAAATACTTTTGAAATGTTCGGCTTTTGTAATGTTGAGATCACTGTTATTATTTGTTAAGCTTCAAATTCAAACTGTGGGTATGAAACTTATTATATGTAATGCTTTGATCCCTGTTATTGTTTACAGGTCTGCTTGGCTGGACATTTTCTTCTTGCTGTGTTTAATAAGCAAAGGATAATCTTCTGTAGTTAAGGATACTATTTCTTTATTTCCCATTATTTCTGTATTCCTCATTTTAATGAGGCCTTTATTTTGAGAACTTTATGACGCTGTTCCTGCTTCAGACAAAGTACTGTGTAATTTAATATGATCGTAGTTTTTGGTGAGAGCGAAACCCACGGTGGTTTTTGATTAATGTGTACACTGAGTGAACATACTTGATTAAGAAGATGAAAACGTTGAGGCTAAGAGTTAAAATATATAATCAACCAACAGATGGCCAAGTTTTGGTCTAGAGGTTGAAATAAAGGTAGAGGTTGTTTTTCTTAATAATAGAATTCTGCATGAAATCTAAGTTGCTGCTGAGATATTGCTGACATTATGGTAGATGTAGATCCCAATGTAAGAAAACTTTCTGTTAAAAACACAACGGGCCTGTTTCTCCTCTCACTTATTTGGTGTAAACCAGGAGTAACTCCAGTGATGTCAATACAGTAACAATGGATTAAATCCAGTGTAAGTGAGAAGAGAACCAAGTCTAAATATTTTTGTAACACCAGCTACTAGCTTTCATGTCCTTTGGCTTTTACTAAGCCCACTGTTTCCCTCATAGCTCATTTGTAGTGCTTTTTGGTGGTAGTGATGTCAAATTTTTCATTGTCTGTGAACTTCTGTCTAAGGGCATCCTCAGAAGTTTTTCACATGGTGTGCACAACTGAATTACTCTCACTTAAACTTAGAATGTCATGGAGGGGGGGCTTCTGGGCCAAATTTCACTAAGGGGCTGCTGGGCCAAACCTGAGTGGCGCTCTGACCCCCCACCCATGCCAACTCACATTGCCACTCGGCTTCGGGCTCTGGGAAACAGAAAGCCTGAGGTAAACTGCCCCTTTGGCCTCCCTGGGCAGTCCTGCTGCCCACTGGTGCCTCTGCCAATCATATGCACTGTATATAGTGTGTGTATGGTGGCATGTGCCACTGCTTTTATCCAGGGAAGTACATACTCTTTTCTCAGCCTGAGATCAGAAGCAAGTTTCTCTTTTGGAGGAGCCTGTGAATAACTGTCCCAGAAAAAAATGGCTGAGGCCCAGTTCACATTGTGTTTTACAATTTAACCTGTCTCTTTAAAATAAGCATGGCTTTTCTAGGCCAATGAGATCACCATATCCCATCTTTTGTAGGAGACAGGTGTGGGAGGGGAGTTGTGTGACTCAGGGCAACTGGATGAGCTGGCAGGGTCCAATGGTGGCTTGAAATCTGCTCAGGGGGAAAAGACTGGGGACATCATTATATCTCTGGCTGCTGCCCCTTGACCGGGGGCTGGACTTGATGACTGTTTAAGGTCCCTTTCCTGTCCTACATTTTCATGATTCACCATCCACGGAATGGCTTTTTTTTTATCTGCCCTTCATGTTTTTCAGACTTAATTTTCAATCAAACGTAATGACTCTGCATAGAACATCTGCAATGTGAGCCTTTGTGTATGTGTACATTGGACAGTCCTTCCAGCTCAGTTAATAAGACCATACAGAAACAGTGATTCTCACCTCCCTCCATACCAAAAGTACAAGTTATTTAGGGCCAGGTTTTCAAAAGTATTTAGGTGCCCAAGTATGCAGATAGCAGGCACTTTTGAAAATCCCATCTTGTAGGAACCTAATTACCTTTGAAAATCTGGCCCTTATTTATTCAATGAGGTACCAGGTAGAAATTATTTAGATAAAGTAGTCCAGACTTAAAGTGGCTAAATAATAGCAGCTTTGGAAAGAATAAAAACGTGTCACTCTCAGCTGGTTTGGAAAGAGAAGATTCTAGCGTATGATGAACGTACCGAGAGTATTTCTGGAAATGAGCCCAGAGATAGCTTTGCAACATGGATGGTTATATAAGGCCATAAAAAGCTTTGTTGGAACTTCACGAAATGGCCTTTAATTATGCCTACAATGTTATTAGTTTCTGTGCAATTATATACATTAGAGCTTATACTGAGTGCGGCAAAATAGAAACTTTTGTTGTAGAATGATTCACTCCACAGCTTTTTCTGACTTAGGACCCAGTTTTTGGATGTGTTGGGTGCTATGTGCCTCAGCATATATACTCTCTGGTAGAAGGGGTTGACAACCCCAGTAACTGAATTCCTTGTGGACCTGTCATGTGACCTGACACATAAGTTGTCTTTTTTTCTTCCTAGCATTCCCATGAGTGCTTATGGAACCTACTGTAGGAGAATATGAACCTTTGTCCCCTTCTAGTGGCCTGTTCACATACAAAGTTATTGGGTTCGAAACAGCTTTCAATGAGGGGTCTTAAGTAGGAAAGGCTGATGCTAAGATGTCTCCAGTTCAATCTTTGCTCTAGGCTCAAATAGGATCAGTTGCACTTACAAAGGGAAGGGGAACTGCTTGCATACAGAAAGGATATATGCAAGAAGAGGCTTGTATGTCTTTGCCTTCTATTTCTTATGCATACTTGTACAGCATAAGGCAGGATTTTTTTCCTTTATCTGTAGTATACATAGTGCTAAAATAGCGTCTTAGTTCTCAGGCTTTTCTTTGGTGTGTTTTTTTGTTAGATTGAACTGAATGACTCTGTTTCTTATCCTAACTGTATAACTGAAGGCTTTGTGGGTGTTATAAATAATAATCATACTAAGAAATGCCGCTTAATAAGTGTGTTGATTATTAGTAATTAAGTGTATGATTGTAATGCAGAAGCAGTATGGGATTTGGTTGGCTTAATTCTTTATTATGTAATTATTATTTGAAAATTCAGTAAAATGTTAATATTAAAGCTATTAATATATACATATACAAATCTGATGGATATTTGTTTTATACTATATGTCTGTAGGCTGAGAAACAATGCAGCAATGCTGATTACCTGATTTATCATTAAAGACTAGGCCTGTGAAACAACAGATTAACAAAACAACTCAATTGTTTTAACTGGTAATTATGTATTTCATTATGATAAAAGGACCTCCACTAAGAGCGTAATGATTCAGCTCTGGCATTTTACCTGAAATACTTTAATGTACTGAATGATCAAGTAATTTGAGTCCTTTGTAGAAGAGTAACTAATTCCTCAGCATTAAAATGTACACAGATGGCTTTTTCAACAACCGTTTCAGATGTAGTTTGCTTTGTGAAGGAAGAAATGACCTTCTAAAGCTAGGGAATTAGTTGCATTGAAGTCAAAGGAACTGAGCCAGTTTTCACCAGCAAAGAATTTGATCCATAAATTGCCTCATTTTTTATTCTTGGATTATTATGAAATAAATACTGCACATTTGCTATGCACACTTATAATTGTACCTGTTATAACAGTGCCATAAAATAAAACAAAAGTTCCAGTTGCACTGAGTTTTGTAAGCGCAAATCCAGCCATGTCTTTTGTCACCATAGGGTGCTTCTTCATTCCAGAACTGAAGTGGTTCTACAATGTAAAGGGTGGATGCTGAAGTGGAGCTGGATGCAAGCCACATACCATACCTAGGAGGCATATAATGTCCAATGGGGTTGCCTAGAAGACCAGATGCTAGTATTGCATTCCCCATCTAAACTCAGAACAGTTCTAACCATCCTTATCTCTCCTCCTCTTCCCCCAATCCATATAGAGCTCAGCTTATTGTAGGAGAAATACTACTCCAAGAAGAAATGGTATCAGACTATGCTGTTACCCCAGAGCTGAAAGCTGTGTAGACACTACTCAGTGATCACTGTAGTGAATGCTGGAATTTTTTAATGCATGCCAGGAGAATACCAGCAAGTTTCAAAGCTCCAGAAAGATAATGAGTGAAAACAATTTTAAAAATGGAGGAGAACGCCTCTTCAGGCTCCCCTCATCTTTTGGGGCATAGCATGCTTCCCCTTATGTATTCAGTGATCTTCACCTGGTGTGCAGGGAAAGATGGAACCTTGCCTCTGTCCATTCCCCTCTCTATCCACTTGTATGCGATAATAAGTCTCTGCTATCCACCCCTGCCCATATGGCTTTCTTTTCTTTATTTCCCATATGGCTAATAGGATCAAGGTACACCTTAGTTTCAGCCTAGTGTCCCTTTAATTTTTTTCAGGATTGTGCTTTTATATATGCATTACAATCAGGGGAAAGGTGTCAGCAGTCATTAGGTCTTTGTGATCTTTGAGATCCTGAAAGTAGGATGGAGCAAAGCATAAAATAATTAGGACTTTAAAATATACAAGTGAAGATTAGTGAGCCAACTGTTATATTTAGTTTAGTGTTTCTCTTTGACAAGAGGCTTCATGAGCTTGAGCCTGCTGATCCGCACATCCCACATCTCTCTCCCTTTTATTTCTTCTGCACAGCAGCAAAACCTACACTGTGTAACCATGTACACTACCCTACTTATGTGTAAATAAAGCAGTTTCAACTTTTAAGCCCTTTGCCTGCGTGTGTGGCAAATAAATCACTTTAAAAAGGTTTCAAATTCTAATTTGCCTTCACAATCAGAAAAAATAATCAAAATTAATTTTACCTGTGACGTTTGTCTCATTTTAACTGATAGGACCTCACCCTTTGATGGCCTGTTAACAGTTCTTTAAATGGATAGTCTTCCAATTTCTAATGTGCAGGCAATTTCACATGAGTTAAAGTTAAGTTGAAGATGCTAAATCAATTGATCCCTCTCAACTAGAAACATCTTTTTCTAACTGAAGTAGCATTTACCTGGGGAAAAAAGTGTTATAGTGGCATGTTCACACTGCTATGGTTAAAGGTTTTACAAATGCTATTGTAACACCATGTTCACACAGCTTAGTTAAAAGTTGTCCTAGCATCCATTTTGAAAGGGTTTCTAACTTAGCTGTAAAAATTGCTCCAGGCTAATATTTGTTGTACACAATTAAAATTATGTATAGTTTACATATTTAAAGGGGGAGGGAAACCTAAGGAGTTTTGATTTTTTTTTTGGCCTTTACATAAGTAAAAATATGGTAATTAAAAAAAATGTGGACAGATATAATACTTAATGGTTTGATTATGGCATTCTAAAAAAAACCCATGTGTATATCACTTTGACAAAATCAGCACATGCAGTAATTGATTTATGGTATCTCTATACTGCCCTGCAGCTTGGATTAAGTGAGAACAAATAGTGTGCACCAAAGTGCTGCACTGTAATTCCCCTGTGTGGATGCTGCAGGTGTGGGCTAACATGTCCCAAGATCAGACTAATGTCCTCAAAGAAGACTACATCCAGAATGTAAAGAAGAGATAAAAAATACGGAAATAGTGAGTGGTAAAGAGAGAAAAGTCAGTCACGAAGAATGAGTGGAAGCCTAGAGGAAGATAGGAATGCACAGATAGGGGAAAGATACAAAGAACTGTAACCACAAGAAAGTAAATGAAAGCCAGAAACAAAATAAAGGCTAGAATTTTTTTTTAACTCTCTCTCTAGAAAGAGTTACATCTACAGCAGTTTTTTATGCTACATTAACAATGTTCTTATTCTTCCAGAATTAACTAACACCCATTTTTAGTCTGGATCAGAGTCCTGGAAAAAATAATCAGGAGCTCTTGAGTTTCTCTCATGCCAAAATCCTACTAGACAGAGTTAGATTTCTGGGTCTCTGTGCAGTGCTGGCTATTTAACTGTGCTGTGAGAAAACAGGCAGGTGTTTCGAAAAATATGCGTGTCCCTTTCAGAATTCATGGACTGATAGCATATTCTGCAAAATGATCCCCTATTGATGTTTCTTTTCCATGGCTGTTACAGCACCTATTGCTGGGGCCTATAAGCAATTATATACCTTCTCCCTCTGCTATAATCTAACACAGAATGAGAGGCTTTAGATCAATCTCTTAAAGATGAGTCAGAACTATATGTTGGATCAGCATCTGGCACTGACAAGAGTCAGCAGCCAAAGAGGCTTTCGCCCAGTATCAGTAGGCATTCCAGCTCAGAAGTCCCAAAACAAAAAAAAAGGTATTTTTAGGAAAAATTCAGACATACCTACTTAAAAATGGTTTATTAGTTTAATATTGTAAAGCCAAATTACACACTGATGTTTAAATTAAACTGTTGATTGTGTTGTTTTCAAATTTTTCCTAATCGACTCCCAAGAGTGGAGTCCAAAACATGACATACTACAGCATATGGATTTCTTCTTTGTATTTACTGACTTCTATAGAAAAGAAATCTAATATTTAAAGATTTTTTATTGAAAAGTCACACGATAAAAACATCTCACCTGTGTTACTAATAAGACTGCAGATTGTTAAAACTGAAATAAATGTAACTATTTTTGCTTTTCATTATGTAACCTATTTACTGTATTGTGGTTCATTCAGATTGGACAGTGAAACTTGACTGGTTCATTGCACTTTGTTTATAGTTAACTTCAGACTTTGATGCATCTTTATCAATTATTATTTATTTGTGTTATGGTAGCACTTAGAGGCCAGGACCTCATTCTGCTAGGTAACAAAAAAACAGTCCGTCTCACAGATTTTACAGTCTAAGGGTACGTCTTACTCCTTGCGCTGGGGATGTGATTCACAGCTCCAGGAGACATGTTCACACTAGTGATCAAGTTAGTGAGCTAAAAATAGACTGCAACCATGGCTGCACGAGTGGCAAGACGCTAGCTGCCCCAAGTACGTGTCTAGCATTTCGCATGGGTGTACAATCCCATGGCTAACACTACTGCAGCTCCACTGTTTTTAGCGCATTGACTTCGAAGCAGAGCTAGCCCAAGCATGTCCCCTTGATCTGCAAATCATGGTCCCAGCTCAAAGTGGAGGCATGCTTTAAGTTGATACATTTGGTGGTTTCAACACTATTAGGGAATAATTTAATTAAAATATTTTGTTTTCAATTAACTCTTTTTTAAATTAGACAAATATGCAATTTTGTCTTCATGTGAAGTTCTTTTCTTCATAACCTAAATTTTGTGTGTAATCAGTGTGACATTGTCCACACGTGTGCTCAGGTATAATAGTGATAGGTGCAGTATAAAAATACAGCTACAATATAATTTAAATGCTGTTGCTGTTGGCTAAGGAAGGTGATCACCTATAGTTGCATTATCTATTTTTCAGTTTCCCTTAAAAAAAAATTGGATCTTGATACTGGAAACATAAGCGTGTCAGTAATTTTGGTCCACCTAAATAGTGAGTATTCCAGTGGATAAAGTTACTCATGTCAAATGTTTAAGGATTAGTAGAGTGGGGCCTAAATTGAGCGGAATAGTGTGATTTGCTCCTAAGGAGTATCTATTATGTGTCCCTTGTTTTGTTATGCAATAATTAGTTACAGTATTACAACTATATTATAAATAATGCATTTGTTATTGGGGAAAGGGGGCTATTTGCAGAGGGCATCTAGCTTTAAATTATCAATAGGTTGTATGTATTAAATGGCAAAAACATTAACCTCTGATTAGTAATATTTGAAGCTGATATTCACACAAAGTGATACAATCATTCATTCCTTGTGCAGCCAACTCTCAATGGAAGCTTTGAGTGGACAAGGAATGCAGGACAGAACAAAGGATCAAATTAAAATACACAGAAGACACAAAATATTGCATTCCAATTCTTGCATAGAAAGTGAACAGAAGCAAAGTTTCCATTTGGCATTTGGTTTGATCCTTGTTCCTTAACCATTTTAGGAGGCCTTGTATCCAGGCTGTTAAGCAATATGATTAAAGAGCTTCAGTGACACATTAACAAAAGTTGATTTTTCTATACGAAGAATGAAGATTTTATTACATGAAAAAACAGATAAGAAAGAATGGTATCATTATCTCTGTAGAGCAAAGTCATTCTTGAATCTAGGAAACTGAAAAATATGTTTAGGGTGATTCATACCAATAAGCTTTTTATATAAAAAGAGAAGGTCTTTTAAAATCTGCTGTATGCCCTGTGTATTGCCTTTCCAGTGGAGATCTCGCTTCAGCAACATAGACATCCTGCTGTGGCTAGAACAGGAGCTTTATAAAATAGGGTGGTGGTAAGGATGTCTGAGGGAGAAAGCTTGAAAAGTTATGATATTTGCTACAAGAAATTAGGGCCTTTTAAAAAGTTTTTAATCTTTATTATCTCACTAATTGAGCTGTCTTTTTTTAAGCTGTTGTGATACAGAGATATATAGTGAATACTTCAGCCCATATTGTTCCATTTTGGGGTTTGAATCTGTTTATTTACTGGGACCAATTACCGTTGTAGATAGTGTTATATATTCCCACTAGCTAAAATGTTCCGTTGAAGTTTAAAAAAAACATAATTAAGCATTCTATCACACTGACAACAAGCCCTTACCTGATAAAAATCTGAACATTACCGAAAAGAGTTCATTCCACAAGGAAAGGTTGATACGTGTCACTGGATACCACAGATGAGAACAAATTGTGCCATTTGTCTTAACTCAAATAATTAGAAGACCTGGTCACTAGGTCTGCCTGTTGTGTGGTATATTTGTGTTTACAGAAAACTGCAGTGTAACATGAAATGAGCTTTGGAAATGATCTTTATCCCACAAATAAAGTTAGTGCATCCAGATTTGGAAAATGACAGCAGTAATATTCCCCTAGTAAAGCTGAAGCTTAGCCCTGTTATACTTATTAAAAAGCCTATTCATACAAATTAAATCCATTCCATATCCTGGCCTCTGATGACAGCTCCACTTTTTTTCTTGTCTGGTTTGAATTACCTCAAGTCTGTACCCAGAAAGAATTTATCCCTTTCAAGAGACTTCTCCAAGCCTATAATAAATTCACATGGGTCGTCCCATCAATGTAGTGAATTTGCATTATTATTTCATTATGAGAAGGAAAGAAAGAGGATTAGATCTCTTGCAGCATTGGCAGGGCCTAATTCAGCCTGAACACATGATTAAAGCTGGCATTTATGACCATAACTGTCAAAGAAAACTAATTGTAAACTGAGAACTGTGGATAATTATGGCCTTTGCTGTTAAACCATTTCTCTCCTATTTATCACAGAACCAACTACAGACAATACTACTGTTTGCGTTTAGTTCTCTGATTACTTGGAGCCTATTTATGCAAATGAAAATTGATCTAGATTCTCAGATTGATGGTTCTGGTAAACTTAGTTTCACTCATGCTTTAGGGGCCATGAAAAAAGGTGACACTTACACCACAGTATCCATGACATTGCACTTTGTATTGTTTCACTCACAAGTTCCTTCCCTTTTTAGCAGCTGTCTGGTTAATTTGTTTCACATGGATGCAACTGAATAAGTAAGTTACTTGAACTATCCTCTCACAGGATATATTTTCTTCCTACAGACTTCTCTTATTATTATTCACTCACTGTTTGCATAGATTTGTATCTCCCAGGGTCATATGCATCATGGTATTACAACCCCTTTGTGTGTTACTATAGAAAAGAGACCCTGTGAGACTTGGGCGTAGAAATCATTGTAATAGCATTTTTTGAAGCAGTAGATGTTTTTCTTTATCTTTTATCTGAGATTAATTGGAAGAATAGATATTTAGGGGTGTATTTAGAAATGGACTGCAAGTATGATTGATTAGGAACATAGAATGGAAGAAACTGTGGAAATTGCAAATAGTGCAAGATGTGGTGTTTCTAATGTAAAAACCTTGAGGATTCCTAGAAGAGCTTGCATATTTGGGACAGTGCATATTGAAAAACCCATGAAGAAGATGATTGTGGCAATAGGGCTTGGTAGGATTACTAGTCTGAGACACTTGACAGAAGGAGAGACAATTAGAGTGATGACCTTGCCAAGAAGAGAAAGGTCAGCAGCCCATAGTGTAGCAGATGGGAGTAGAGTTACATTGCACAGGGAAATTGTTAAACAAGTTCTCACTCTGCAGAGCTCTAAGCATAATGAAGCTATGGACAGTAGTGAAGGGTAAAACTGCAGCATGGAAACGCTATGTCATTATGAGGAGAGAAGGAGATCTGAAAAAGAAAAGGCAAATGGCAGTGACAGTGATGAAGAAAATACGCAGTGTCATGTTTTTCCATATAGAGGAACACCATATACCTTTGAATAGAATGACTCTTTTTATATAGATAAAGACTACAATAAAACCAAGTAAGAACAAAAGCAAAGATGCCATGAGAGTGAAAAATGGTGCTTCCCCTGTAATTGTAAATGCTGAAAATAATATAAAATGGCTGTCAGGTTTTGCAGCAAGGAGACTGAAACTAAAGTTTCTGCAACAGATAAAAGTTATATCCACCACTCTTAGAAATATGAACACTATTCCTCAAAAAGGTTTTGTGATTTAACTTGGAGTTTCATGATCTGGATATCAGGTTGGAAGTTTCAGGCAGATTTTCTTGCATGATTTCCAGTATTTCATGGTTTTGCAAGTCAGGAGTAAGGTCTCATAGTGTTTTGCTGTGCAGATATGGTAACTTGGTATTTCTGTATGCTGACTACATGAGGTACATAGACAAAATTAAAAACAAAAGGTCTGATCATGGAGCTATGCCTCTTTACACCAGCTCAGGATCTGGCCCCAAATTTGTCAGATATAAAAGTTTCAATTTTTAGTTTAAGATTTGAGCTCATTTTTATTTTAGCAAAACTAATTTGTCCTTCCCCTGTTTATATTCATAGCCCCCGATCTTTATGTGGGCCGCAACATGTTCTCAGCATTTAATTGTAGGCATAATTAATTCAGCCCATAAAGTCTGTAATCTATTGTGTTTGCTTGACATTACCTATTTCTTGTGAACTGATGTGTAGTATTCCTAATTAATTGTGTTGGCAACTGCACCTATTTAGATGCCAAACTACTTACTTCACTCTTAGATCAGGTAGTTAGGTATTTAAATGGGTACAGTTACAAGCACAGTTAATTGCACACACAGTTTAACACAGACACCAACTTGCATCCATTATATTAGAAGATGACTTTGAACATTTAAGCTATGAACCCAAGTCTGCTATAGTTTGTTAGATTTTTCATAAAAGGAGACAGCACATTACTGCCTGGAAGAAGTATGGTACATGATGACAAAGATTGAAGTAGAAGTCTTAAATCGTAAAATCCCCTTCCTATTTGAGACAAGGGATTCAGGATTGGACCCTAGAAGTTTGAGGGATTATGAATTATGCTAAAGCAAAGCACCTAAAGGGGCTACATTCAGAGTTTACTTAAATGGTAGAGTAAATTACACATTGATACAAGTGACTAATGTCTATGGTAAAGTGGGAGTTGTTAAAATGAAAGGCAACCAATAAGAAGATGTATGCTAAAGTAGGAGTTGATTTTCTATTATTCTATCTAGGTCAGTTGTATCATTCATTGTGTATAAAGGGCTAATTTCCATGTTTAATTATGGGCTAATTCCATGTCTGGGTATTCATTTAGGACTGCAGGTCAAGATTTTCAAAAGTGACTGTTGATTCTGGATGGTTCAATTTCTTGGTGCCAACATATATTCACAGCTTTCTGAAAATCAGGGCCCTTAAAGGTGTCTCAAGCTGGGTGCCCAAAAACAGAGGCATTGAAAATCATTAATCACTTTGAGAAATCTTGGCCAGCTGGTCCTATCAAAGAGCAAGGGTAGAATATAGCCTTTATATACAGTAGAACCTCAGAGTTACGAACACCTCGGGAATGGAGATTGTTCATAACTTTGAAATGTTCGTAATTCTGAACAAAATGTTATGGTTGTTCTTTCAAAAGTTTACAACTGAACATTCACTTACTACAGCTTTGAAATTTTACTATACAGAATAAAAATACTGCTTTTAATCATCTTAATTGAAGCAAGCACAGAAACAGTTTTCTTATCTTGTCAAATCTTTTTTTAAACTTTCCTTTTATTTTTTAGTAGTTTACATTTAACACAGTACTGTGCTTCATTT
Organism: Chelonoidis abingdonii; assembly: GCF_003597395.2. Lineage (NCBI taxonomy): Eukaryota > Metazoa > Chordata > Testudines > Testudinidae > Chelonoidis > Chelonoidis abingdonii. Next base: position 68,820,701 of record NC_133774.1, on the reverse strand, counting down.
TCTTTTTTTTGTTTTTGTTTTTGTTTTGTTGTATTCTCTGCTGCTGCCTGGTTGCCTACTTCTGATTCTTAATGAGGCATGTGGTTGACTTGTCAGTTCATAACTTGGGTGTTCGTAACTCTGAGGTTCTACTATAATAACTATTATCATTACTCATTATTTGTTCATTACCTTGCTGTTGCCTTGGCATCACTCAGTGGGAAAATATGCTTCCCTTTAAGTGAATCATTATTTCTTTCCTTATATTTCTTTTCCTTTCTCAATAGCTCCTGCTCTTCCTTCTGCATTTCTTTCCCTGCAGCAATGTCCAATTCCACCCTCACCTATGTGTTTTGCTCCCACCCCTTTCCAAAACTCTGTTCAATAAAATCATTGGCAGTGGAATAATAAATTCCCAACATTTAGTGTCATTATTACCTTTAGAGTTTACATTCCCATGAGATTAACTTGGAGATGGAAGATGGGGGAATCACACATCTCAGTCATTGATTCAAGCTATTTGCAGACTTGAGAAGACAACACCGCATCTGCTTAAGCTTTGTTCATATTGCCAATTTTATCTACATAGTCATGACAGCTAGAAACAAACTTTTTTTTTTAAAAAACGAAGAGTTATGTTCTGTAGAATCTGAGTATGCCATATGGACCACTTAAATAAAGTGGGCTGCATCTGGTCTATGGACAGAATGTGCTATCAATTATCTATGCAACTGTATTGAGCCCATCATCATGGTGTCTAGCATCCATAACTACCACTTTAAATTCTCAGTGTGTTAGTTACAACCCTATTCTGACATGTAAATTACATATCCATTTATATCACCTCTGAATTTGACCTTAGGATTTTAAGTGTATGTAGTGGGTTTTTTTTATTTTTAAGATGGTATCTGTGACAACAGGATGAATTACATTTTAGAAGGGATATCAATTTACTGTCTGAGACAATACCAAGAGGAAGTATACCAATTAATGTGCAATAGATAGAGGCAGCTATATAGGGGGAAAGAGCATTTAAATCACAGATGTGGATGCTGAACAAATTATTAACCTGATCTAAAATCTTTTACTTCTTAAAAACAGTTATAAATGAATTCAGCCATAAAAGGAGTGATATTTATAAAAGCACAGCCACAGTAGAAAAAAAAATTAGTTCTTTAAGTGGCCAAATTAAGCAAGACAAAATTAAGTCTTAATTGGTCATCTTCTTAGAAACCATAAATCCACATATAGGAATTGTGAATTAGGGATGAGGACAAATTTTCTTCATGTAAAGGATATGCAAAAATCAAGCATATAAGAGTATTAGAAAGTAAGAGTCATAACAAATGTATAAAAAGGATATGTGGCAGATGTGGTGCTTTAAAATGTTTTAACTGCCTTATCTGGGGAGAAAGATAGCAAAGAATATTTACAGGAAGAAGAAATAGATACATATATAACACAATCTTAGCTGAGAGGAGGGGAAAGGTAACAAAGGCTAAAAAAGAAACATACATTTTACAGACACAATATTACCCAAGAGGTGAAGAAATATTGAAGGAAATCAAGGGCAAAGTAAAAATTAGAATAAAAGCCCTTCCAGCATATAGCAATATCTATATCAGGGTTTGCTGAAAAATATCAAAACGAACTTAGCAAATAGTAGTCAAAATAATATTTAAAGACATAGAAGGTACCCAAGAGAAGCTGTAATTTTTGGAAATGTGAAAAATACTTGAGAGAAGCTAACACAATGGTCATATTTAAGAGGCAATTGAGGGAAAGGGCAAGACATTGCAAATCTCCATGTTTGACTTGATAAGTGGGGAAAGAGGAAGACCATTGGTGGGAAGAAAAATGATAAGATTTTATCAAGTATAATGCATACCAGTTCTAAGAAATAGATAACACTTTTAAAAAAACCCTCAATGGCTTGATTTGTTTGTTTATTTTTTCAGAACAGAAAGATGTTGATCTGAATTTATCAAAATGAAAAATAATATGCCACATGCTTGGACTTTAGGAACATTTCCAGTATAGTATCAATGAAAAAAATTAGAAGGGCATTGAGTAGTGGATGGGTGACTAACCTACATGGGTGGATGAAAGAGTGGTCTGGTATAGTCAGAAAGAAAAAAAAGGGATAATTAAATTGATGGAGATACACTCATCCCTCCTTTTCATCACTTGTGGGATAGATTTGTTCACTTCATATATCAGTGACCTGGAGCAAGATAATTAGCTAGAAAATGTACAAGGTTCATTCCTAATTATTCGTGGATGGAGATGTCCCTATATATAGGCATCCATACCTTGAATGATCTCCTAGAGCACAGGACTCTAGGGGATGTGCTGCAGAAAAGTGATAGGCTGTATCTGTCATGTGCAGCATGGCATGATGGGCTTTATGTCATAACACACAGAATATTACGTCTATAGAAAAAGTGATAACTCTATTTAGACAAGCTCAGTGTTTATATTCAGCTCAACACACTCAAAATGCATGAAGTTTAGTTGGGCTATGATTTCCACCTGGATCAGCTCTAATGAATACTGTCACAGTCTCAGAGTAATTGCATCTGTATTTTGCTGCTCTCCTCTCTCCCATTTCCTCCCTTGTGGTCCACTCCAGGAATGTCCAATTAGATCTCAAGTCTCTCAGGGCAGGGACTCCCACTTCCTTCTGACTTAGGATATGGAAGTAACAGGATGCAATTAATATTAAATATTTCTTGACACAGTGATAACACATTGAATAGGATAGAAACAACAAGTAAACATAGACTTAAATAAAAAATCCAGAAAACAAATTCAAAACTGATAAAAGGAAAGACTTTTTCCACATAAAGCTAGTTAGACTGTGGAACTAATTGCCACTGGAAATTATTGGACTAAGAATTTAGTAAGTTTCCAAAAGAGATTTTGAAATTTATATGTATAACAAGAATATCCAGGATAATCATAATTAAAGATAGTGAACATTTTGGAAGGGATATAAAATCTTATGCTTCAGAGCTTAAGCCAATCTCTAATTATTAGAGATCAGGGTAAGACCTAATGTTGTGGGGCAGATTGTCCCACATCTGTGTATTTTTGAGTTCTTACACCTTCCTTTGAAGCATCTGATACTGGTCACTATCCGACAGGATACTGGACAGAATGGACCTTGGGGTTCTCAAACTTCATTGCACTGTGACCCCCTTCTGACAACAAAAGTTACTTCATGACCCCAGGAATGGGGACCGAAGCCTGAACCTCACCACTCTGGGTGGTGGTGGTAATGGGGGGGCGGGGAGCAAAGCTAAAGCTCGAGGGCTTCAGCCCCAGGCAGAGGGTCTGGAACCTGAGCCCTTGGGCTTTGGCTCTGACCCTGGGCAGTGGGGCTTGGGCTTCACCCCTGGGCCCTAGCAAGTCTAAGTCAGCCCTGGTAATCCCATTCAAAGGGGATCCCGACACACAGTTTGAGGCATAGTAGGGCATTTACAGTATTCCTGTGTCCAAAGCCCACTGAAGTCAATGGAAGGACACAGGATCTGAGAAACATAGTACAGCTGTAAACCCAAAGGATGAAACAGAAGTAGATAGCCTTCTTAATTCCTGGCATCATTCGATCCTAAATAGATATTTCTAAGAACCATACACAGTTTGACTTTCTGACAAGGTAAGAGCATTCTTTGCCACAAGAAACATAGCCAAGGAAATTATATCCCAAAAGCTTTCCAAGAAAGATTTCTCTTTTTTACGCATTAGAGCTGTATTAGAGAACCCTTTTGTGGTGTAGTTTTTCTAAATTTTCATTTTCATGCTGGCTGGGAAGCCTATTTTTCTTCAACTGCTTTGCCAGACACCATGATTTCTCCAGGAAATCAGATACTCTGATGGTTTCATTCTGAGGTAACAGATTGCTGTAAAACTATTTCAGCTGGTTTAAAGTATTTAGTTTTGCTTTGAGAATACAGAACTCTACAGAACTTTGTAATGCCATTTGGGTAATAGATCTCTGTTAACTGAACTTTACTTACCCTTAATGTATTTATCAGGAATATGCCTGATGAAAAAAGAAATAGTAACACTAGTAATAAACTCTCTTTTTCAAATATATCCCCAAACCACTAAGTACAAGTTTTCCAAATTCAAGTAGACCTATTAAGGGTGTGTCAGCAAAACAAAACGAGACACAGATCTTCTTCTGCAAAGTAAATAAACACAATAAAAACATTAAAATAGCAGATGGCTATTGAAAGAGAGAAACAAAATCACTTAAGCAAAAATGTGTACTGGAGATGAATATGGGGTCTAGTATATTGTAGAGCTTTTTCCACATTCTGTTCTAATATCTGATATGACCATTTAAGGGCCAAAATATAAGACCTGAACTTCTCAGGGGATTTCAATTTCTACTGTGAAATGACCATATCATTCTTTATTTCATTCTGTAAAAAGACGTAGCTATCAAGAAATTTAGGTTCACTTAAATACTGATTTCAGCTTTATCTCAGTTCCTGAGACTCAAACCTATTGTTTGGTATCTGTTCAACAGGATTTACACAATAATATGTAACCTATTCCGCAGAGAAAATGCCAGATATTGGAATGGCTCCAAAGCACTGACTATTTGACTGTGCCATTTAGATGGCAGAATTCATTGAGCCATTGTTTTATTCATGTGCCCGGCGAGTATTTGTGATGAATACTCTGTGCCTGTGTGCTACTGTTGGGGTAGTTACCTTCATGTAGCTTTTATGTTGTCTGCAAAAGGCATCTCATTTTTCAGCTCATAAATTTTCTTTTAGGGCATCTGATAAGAACCGAAACCAAGTTTCAGATAGCATCAGTTTTATTTGGTCACCTTTAATTATAGCTGTAGTTTAAAGCCATGATGATTAGAACTTGCAACAAAACACACACAAACAGTTCCAGGTATTCAACAATTCATTTAAAAAAGAATTAAATCTGTATTTTCTTTTTGAGTGAAGTGTATGAACTACAACAGTGAATGCAGTAATGAGGGTAAAAGTTCACCAGTACTTTGAACTGACTTCTACATAAGATCATACCACCATTTAAAAGATATTTATAGCTTACAGAACTAAAATAGTCTATCCTTACATTACTAAGGAATGCACTGTATCAACCTAGTATATAAAGAAACTGCATTACTGTGTACATTAACAATACAGCTAGACAGCCCCCTATATTACAATGAACTACTGGGGCTACGTGTAGTTTGACTAGCAAAGACTTCACGAAGATATGATTATTGTTGTGGTGGGGTAACTTCTTCCACTTGGTATTTTATGTGTGTATGTATGTGTGTGTGCGTGTGTGCTCTTTCTTCCTTACTTAGAAATAAGAGGATAGTAGAGGAATTTTCGGAGGGAAATCCAAGGACCTGACCTGTGTTAATGTAACAATTTTATTTACATTTTTACCAAAAAAAAAAAAAAAGGAGGGAAGAGCCAGCTGGGATGCATCCAACTATCACCACTATAGCAGCATGAAACAAGGGAAGAGATGGTCTTTCAAATAGCAACATTTGAAATTCAATCTGTAAACCAACAGGCAGCTGGTACGTATCACAAAGCAATGCACTGGTGGCATGGTACTGCCACAGAGAAACACTGCTGAAGAGGCAGGCCTCTGCAGTCTGCACTGGCTTCAGTTTCTGAACTGACCTAAGGGGAACTCCATTCGAAGAGAATTGTAATAATCCGGGCATCAGGTATCATGGATCCTGGTAGTAAGATTCACATCTTAAAGCAATAATTTCACTCTCACAGCCAGGTGCAGGTGGTAAAACAACTTTCCTGGACACTGTAATATGAATATCACTGTGAAAGAGGTTTTTCCTCACTTCTTCCTTTTCTCATTTCCCATCTCTTTCTTTTCAACAGAGTTGAAGTGCTCAACCCTGGTTCTCTTTCTTACATAAAAGAAAGGCTTTTTTGAAGGATAGGAAGGCTTGCAGAAAGAGTCTCAGAAAAGTGATGATATCATTTATTTAACAGGCTACAGTCTAATAGTACTTTTAAAACCCCTTACTTCTGTGACAGTTTCTCCTACCATGATACAATGAAGCTATGGTCATTCACTGGGGTAAGCTATCCATTCCCAGAGCTGAAATCTCGAGGGAGAGCAACAAAAAGCTCCATGCTTACTCAGTTCAAGTTCAAGATTCTTGGTAATAAGATAACCTGTTTTAATACTCTACCTGCCTGGTTCTAATGTAGGGCCTCTGAACCCCAGAATGATTCCAGAAGTTGATGGTTATTAGACTGTCCTGTAAGCCAATAGGATAAAATTACCTTACCCATTTTCTGAGAACCACTGTGCACGCCCTGTCAGAAGTTTGGGTACAAAGACTTTTATCTCCAAAAGACTCTCAGGCAAACTAAGGGTCTGTCATTGTGTAGATATTTGAGGAAAGCTCATCTAGGAATGTTTAAGTATCAAGGTACTCTGATACAATGGTAATGAGGGCCATATAAGTACCATATAAGATTGATAGCCACTGTTAAGTGTGCTACAGTGGGTATAAGAGGAGCTTTTTCCTTCACTTTGCATGCCAGTCTGAACTCATTTAGGAGGTTTTGATGGGTATTACAGGGTCCTTAAACTAGTTTATCTTCTGCTTGAGTTGTGTGAGGTTTTACATTTGTGCTCGAATTTTTAGTTTTAGTTGCTAAATTTGTTTGTTTTCTTAAGCAATTTTGTTTGTCAAGGTAAACAGAAATACATTCTAAAGAAACTGAAAACATTTTACCTTATTTCTCTTGAATGACTGGAGCCATTCTTTCTTGCAGAAAGACATCCAAGAAAAGAACAAAACTAAACATAGCTGTCACTGAACATTTTGTGTTCTCCTCTATAGTGTCAAAATATTCTGGTTCTAAGGTCATTTTCAAAAATAAACTACAAACCTTTTAAGTTGGGAAGAAAAAGGGAAGTGACACCATGGGGAGAAGTGATGTGAACTGCTGAACAACACCAATGTTCTTTCTTTCCTCTCTTCCCACTGAACACCTCTTCCCAGGAAGACAACTGGGACTTTGTCATGGGTCATGAAATAAAACACGTTTTGTAAAATAAAAATCATTTGGAAATTTGTCAGTGAACCAATGAGAGAGTTTGCTATGAATCATGAAGCTCATTTTGTGCCAAGCAGCTGACATGTCATGCTGAAATCCCTGGCAATACCCAGTTCTCTTCTGGTACTGTTGCCAGAGAATGCAGTTGGGGAGAGTCTGTTACTTTTTCCCACCTACACTTCTGTAGCCAAGACATTACCCCGTATGGCAATAGTAATAGAGGGGAAATCTAGAGCTGGCCCATCACTTGTGGAACTTGACCAGTTTGCTGGGATCTAAGCAGATGCTGGACTTGATTGTGCCTAATGCTCTTCCTGCTTGACATGGAAGAACTCCTTGACACTACTGTACGTGAGTCCAAATGAAAATACAGTATTGTGCCTCACATATAACTGGACATTTGTAATCAAGAAATCTACTCTTGATTTTTAAATAACTTTGATTTTTATTGGCATTTTCAAGCAGAAAAGAGGTTGAACAAAAGCACAGAAAATAATAATCAATGTATGATTCTTCTAATCCTCTTAGGAGAGACTGATTTTATACACAGATATTAATGAAACCAAATGTTACATCAGCTGGTTGAGAATTGGACAATAATGGCAGTTCTAATTGTTTATTTTTCAGGTCAACAGTCATTTCTTATAATTCGATATACATAGTATGCAATAAGTGAAGTCTTGCTTTAGCAAAAGTATTTGTAATAAAGAACAGAGAACATTTTTGCCAGAAGTTCAAGATAGCTGTTTTTATATCCAAGTAATGCACCACAGTATGGGCTGGATGCACAAAAGGACTTAGATGTTGCAACCCTTAACTTTTTGGTGCCCCGCTGCCCCATTGAATTCAGTCTTGAGTTAGGTGCCTGTCCCTGTGTTGTATGGAGTGAGTTAGGCACCTAAGAATGAGATTTGTAGAAGTCTAAAGGCGGAGTGGGGAGATACCTAAACTAGCAAGTAGGAAATGCTGAGGAGAGAGGTCAGGTCCAAGCCCTCTTGCCCAGAGTTAAAAACCTAACCCAGGATTCACAGCTGTGAATCCTCTCCTGGTGTTGGGTGCCTAAGTAAGGGTGGGGTATGTGTGTTTTCAAATCCCAATTTTGCCAGATTTGGAGCAGGAACTTGAGGTTTGGGTCTCCCACATCATAGGTGAGTTTCCTAACCTGATTATCCCAGCTGTTTTATGTGTGAGGTTTGATCTGGCAGGCATACTCAGAACATGGCTGTTGGATCAGGCCTTCAGCTGAGATAGACACTGGAATGACTAGGTTGAAAAATTCAGTTATGAGCTAGGGCACTGAGCAACTTGACAGCATCAGGACTTAGGCTGTTTTGTGCATGCCCACCAGTGACAACCTAGAGAATGTAAGTGTCTACAGTGGAAGGCAGCAGCTGCTTGGCGGTTTTGAGGCTCTCGGAAGTACTAAATGTTGGATTCAGGTGCCTGAAATAGTAGTTAGACACTTAAGTCCCTTCATGGATCTAGCCCTGACTTCTTCCTCTCTTTCTCTTAAATAACAGACCAATTTACCTCCTCTATACAGTAGTCTACACCTGACCACCAGCAGTCAGCTTGAATTCATTTCTGTAATGAACCCAGCGAAGAGACAGATGAAAGTGTGGTATAAACATTCTTAAAATGGTTGTGCTACTGGGTATTTTTCATACTGAAACTGTTTCTGTAGAGGACAAAACCCAACAAAATATGAGGAATTAAGATGAAAATGAGAACTAAATTATTAATGTAACAAAGTGCCATTGCTTTCTCTGTGCACATTCCCTGATCTATTGGATTTTACTCTCATTGTTCTGCAAAAATTGCTTCTGACTATACAATGGACTTCAGAAAGACTATAGCTTTCAGGCTCTTGATTTTTCATAATTCACTCAAATGCCAGCTCAATGACATTAAGTGGAAAAATAGAAAAAAAAATGCCTTCACTTTTCCACAGAAACAATTTTGAAAATCCATTTACATGGAAAATAAAGAGACATTAAACCCAGTGCAAATCTGCAGCTGAATACAAAAATCTGAAAGCATAATATTTTATTTTTCCAGATAACACAATACAGACTGTTATTTACTGCCTGAAAGGGCTAAAGATTTCTGAGTTCCATAGAAAGAAGTTGTTTTTCTAATTTACAGTGTGATAAAATCTGGCTAATAATACTTTTACATTTTTAAAAGAAAATAATCCTTAAACATAGGCCTTCTTGGGAGAGTTTTAAGCAGTAGCAGGTATTAGTTAAGTAGCATTTCAATTTCATTCATTGGAGCTAATGCTTCCCCAGCTGCTCAGTCCCTGAAATGGCATTCTGACATTCTCCCTCTAACAAACTATTTGCCACCTGCCAGGCTGCAGTGCTTAGACAAGTTATTCTGGAAGATGTTTTGCTAAATAATATTATCAACAACACAATTACAGGGGGAAAATAGGATTTCTTTCCTGAGGAAAAAACTTCTACAGTATGCCAGTTGAATAAAAGGAAGTGGAAAGGACATATAATAATACTTTGCAATTATATGGTGTCTTATCAGAATATCTCAAAGCAATTTGCAAACAGCTCCTCAGCTGTTGTAGATTATTGATTGAAGTCAATGGAGCTATAGCAATTGACATCAGCTGAGTATCTCACCTTTATAGTGTGGAAGCATACCATCCCATGCTCACAAAGATGATGTAAGGGTACAAACCTGTCCAAATGCATCCTGTGAAAATAACTGTATTCAGCATAGACACTTGTCTAATCCCCTCCATTTGCCCAGTGCGCATGAGGATGCATAAGGGAGAAAGGAACTGTGAAGTAGTGGAGAGTGGAAAAAGCCATTGGCTCCTAACATTCCAGTCGCAGCTGCAAAATTCTGCTGATCAGTGGCCATTTTGCCAGGAAATATTTGCTTTTACATACTTGCAGGAGTAACTAACATACACCTGAGACAACTGGAAGTGATTGAAAATAATCATAATCATAATCATAATAATTGATGTTGTGGTTGTAGAAATATCTTAAGTTGCAAAATCTGGCTTAATTGCTTGTTTCACAATGTACTTGTGACATAGGTAAATTTGTACCTATGTTTTCCACAGAGGTTCAGTGAGGCACAGAGAGGATAAATGATTTCAAGGAAAAACAAAAAATGAGCTGAAGAGGCAAGAAATGGAATCCAACACCCCTTCAGCCCTGCAATGTGATTATAGGATGTTCACAAAAATGAATTTCTATAGGGAAAAAATGCAGTGGATAATCTAAATGAAATATAGGATAATGTCTTTTGGTCCAGAAAAAAGATGCACTATGCTTGCCAATATCTTAAGAAAAGAAAGCGGGAATAACTGTCATTAAAACAATTCTGATTCAAAATTTTGTGCCAGCTATTAATATTCATATGGACAAAATATGAAATTGTCTCATAACTGAAAGTAAGAAGTACTTATAAAATTATTAAATGAGATATAGTGTGTGCCATGCTGGGATATTGCTTCAACCAGCTGAGAAACTGTGATATCTCAACATGACACATGCACTGAAATCTGTTATTGAGATTATAAGTGGTGCCATGCAAATAATGGGAAAAAATGTAAAAAAATGAAAATTGTACCTTCTGTCAATAATGGATCCAAAATGAAATAAGATACATTGATAAGTAATACATTGGGGCTGGTTACTAACTTTAATTTAACAACAGTCTTTAGATTGCCTTCCTGCTGGAAGACTGTAACTTCATTTTCTTCCCTATCCTTCCTCTGAGTTAGGCCACATTTTTCTTTCTTTCTACTCTTTGCAAACCTGGTAGACTGTAGGATCATCTGAAAATGTTAACTTTACTTTAAGTTTCATATAAAAATATGGAAGGTCTTGGGATCTTCTCCATTACAATATTTAAAAATAGTTTCTATTATAGATAGATCCAAATTCTAATATGGATTTCAAACGTCCCAGTAATATGAAGATCCAGGATTTTGGTTTGTCCATTGTAAAATATGTGCTAGCTTAGAAATACTGATTCTCATTTAGCTGAGATTACACTCCTGACTGAAAATCTGTGGATGATTAGAATTCGGATTTTTTAATTTGGCTCATCTTTAGTGAGATAATAATATAATACAAGACATCCATGTAAACTTTCCTGAATGCACACAGTGAGTGAATCATTGCTTACATTTAGTAGAAATTCTGCAAATTCAGAAGCGTTTTTTTAGGCCGCACAGATAGAGGGTTAAATGTCCAGCAGAGAGCTTCAGAACAGGTCTTTTTAAGGACATAGAGTTACTAGTTCTAAGTGCCAATAGGAATCAAAAAGTGGGGAAAATTATATTCCTCAATGGTTTTCTGCTCATACCAATGCAATGCACAATCCATGAGGCCATGATTTTAAAAGGTAGGTGCCTAGAATTAGACACCTAAATGATTAGTTATACAGCAAAATAAGTGGTCTGCCTTTCAAAGGTACTGAGCAACCACAGCTCTTGATTAACTTCAGTGGGAGTTGTGAGTTCAGCAATTCTGTAAATCAAGCTGTTAAGGGGATACATTTTGCAGAGTGACAATATTTTAAGAGTATGTGCAAAATGGTATTTGCAATGAATAAAGAAAAGTCTTTAGTAAGACTCGAGTTTTACTTTATGAGCAGACCCTCAACTGGTGTAAACCAGTGTAGCTAAGCCCTACCAATTTACGTCAGCTTAGGTTCTGAAACATAATCATTCTTTTTAAAAAAGCCCCAAGCCTTTTTTTTTTTTTTTTTTTGAGCAGCATAGCTGTTTTCAGGCTTACTTTAATATTTTGTTGCCTCAGGAGATTACTATGGAACTGACCAAGCTATCGGTCCTCTGAAATTGTTGACCTGTGATATGAATGGGAAGGCTCTGATAAAGAAATTTGGTTAATAAATTCATGAAATGACACTGTGAATGGTAAATGGGTCAACTTTCCTATACAGCAAAATGAGTTTTAAATGCCCACTGTAGGGGCAGACAAAAATCAATCCCTTAATTGTGATGGTCTCCTGATAAAGAGGGAGCAGAACAGTTCTCAGTACATTTTGGGATAGTCTCTTAATGGTCACCTAATGAGGCTGATCTTGTAAAGGATTCACTGCTTTACTTTTGACCTGTTCTCTATCAACAGAAATGAAATATAGAATGCAATCTGATTCTTCCTGAATTTAGCAGGGCCAATCAATGAGATGGGGCACTCAAAAAAGTCCATCATAGTTCAGAAAATGATTGACTGGTTATGAGATGGTGAAAGTTTATAAAGATGCTCAAATGGCCGCATTGCATGTTTGCTAAGCTAGTGGATCCAAGGGTCAAAGTTTCATGTGACTTGACAAAAGACCCATGCCATGACCAGATAGTGAGGGACCTCTGGGCATGCAAAGACAGAAGAGGAACTGACATGGCAGAAACTTCTGCTCAATCAACTACAGCACAGGTGGCAGCTGCTCCAATGATTTTTACTTCCTTGCTCTGGTTAGCATTTCCCAGCAGTGGCAGTAGCAGCAGCAACACTGCTGTGATTCAGGCTTTAAAAAGGATGAACCTCTGGAGAAATCTGGCACAAAATGCTGCTGCACCAATCAAGTTACAGACAAAGCAATTTGTGCCTGCAGTGGTGCATTGCTACCTTGATGTGCCACTGACAGAAATCAGAAACTGTCCATCTGAATATTTGTAATAAAAACTTTATGCTGGTCCGATCTTCCCAGTTTAACTGTTACCTTGTTCAGTTGTCTATCAACAAGTCCATTAGACCAGAGATTCAGATTGTTACTGGAAAATACAGAGCATCTGGCAGATTTGAAAGAGAATTTTCCAAGACTGAATTGTAAATATGCATGTAACACATGGACGACAGGTGAACTGCCTCTTCCGCCCAAAGCCCTGCCCCTTCCATGCCCCCTACCAAATTCCAGAGCCCTCCCACCACCGCAGCCACTGACCCCTCCCCCAGGCTAGCTCCTTCCAGCTGTGAAGCCCCAGAGTACTGAAAGAGCAGGTGGCATGGCCTCAGCCTCCCCAGCCCACAGGGAAACTGGACTCCAGCTGTGCAGAGCAGGAATTGTGTGTGTGGCGGGGCAGGGGGCTGGGGACAGAGCACGGGCGAGGTCACATCTGGCTGTTCCTCCCCCATTTTATGATACCTGCCACCCATGATAACACTTTGTTACCATTTAATAAACCAGAAGATGACCAAGGTACACTTACACAGTATGTTAGTGATTAGGAGATCAATCATTCTCTTCTGTCTTTGACCCCTGTGATGCCCAATTTAACTTGGCTCATCCTGTTATAATTTTAGGATCTGGACCAACCAAGAGTCCCACTTTGTTATATCAGGCTGTGTACATTTTTTTCTTTTTTCTTTTTTTTAACTGAAAGCTAAATTGTTATACTGAAAACTGTTTTTCAAAACTAAAATTTATTCCTTTTGCTTTTTCAGAAATTTTTTTTATGTAGAAAATTTTGAATTTTTTCTTGCAAACTGAAAACTGAAACATTTTGATTTGGCAATGCTGCTTCAGTGCTTCATGGGAATTGTATTTTGGGTGCCTCATTCCTTTAGTTTTTTCTCTGGACCAGGCTTCTTGGGTGGACCACACCTCTTGTGGATATACTATGGTGTCCCTTTTTAATGAGAGGAGGCTGTGCATCATAGGAGTCACATGGCCACAATAAAGTCTGGCTGAGGAGCCTAGGCCATATGGGAGAATTGGAACTTGAAACATCTGAACTCCAACTCTAATGAGACACCACAGCAGCACACCTAAATTGAAATATTTAACTTTTTTGCATGAAATATTTCAGTGTGTAACCCCAAAACTGAACACTTTTTGTTTTGTTTGGAACATTCAGTTTTTCAGCAACAAAACTGGAAGTTTCCTTGCAAAGCACTTTTCCCAAAAAAATCTTGTTTTCTCTAAAACCCAATTTTTCATCAAAAATCAGTTTTGATTAAATTTTTTGTACCAGCTCTGCCAGAAGAAATAGGAAGGAAAAGGGTAACACATGTTTACTCAGTAAGGCTTATACACACATTAATGGTTACAATGCTATTTATCTGGGGTTGAGGATGAGATTTTTTTCTCTCCCCTTCACTTCTTACAGGCAAGCTTACATAAGTGAACATTTAGGAGAGATTTGGATTTGGAAGAAGCAAAGTGAGCTGACTTAGTGAACAAGGCATAAAGGACAGCATGAAAGATGGCATGAAAATATTTGTGAGGAGATAAATGGGGTATTGAAGTTAGTATCGGTGGTGTAGCAGAGATCACGGGGAGAAAGTAAAAGGAGACCAGCGATGTAAAAACAAGCTATGTGATGTAGGGCCTTGAAGACAATGACAAGTAGTTGGAATTTGATGTGCAATACAGTAGACAATTATATTCCTGGACATTGAACAACAGCCGACAAAGGTCCTTTTCCATTGTTTTATTTTCCTTTGTTTTCATAGCACAGGCATCCTCTTGCTGGAAAAGTATTTTTTATTGAAACTCTCTTGAAAGCAGGATGTGTTACATTTACAGAAATAACAACTTGGCAAACCCCAAATAGATTTTGTGAGTTCACAAAATGTTTTAATGAGATTGTGTGGCTCACAAAACCCCAAGTTCCATGGGATTTATCCTGCCCTACTTGACACTACATAAAGAGAAGTATCTAAATAAAAATATGACCACAATATGCTTTGGACTCAAATGCATATCATCGTTGGGACTGATTCTGTTTGCAGCTAAAATGGTATAAATCAAGAGTAATTTCACAGTGGAGAAAAAGTATTGTACTCAGATCAGAATCAGGTGTTCAGGATCCAAATCCCTTTTCTGATACTCTAATATTCACTATATCCCCTATGTTCTATCATGTTTTCTCTACAATATATATTTTCAAAATAAAGCAGATTATTCTACAAAGGAGGAGTCAGGCTTATTTCTCAAAATTTCCTAACATGTTTCTATTACTTTCAGGGCTGGATTACGGTGAATCTGATTCCTAGACACACTATAACATGGGATATAGGATTCTTCTATGGTACCTTCCTCATGCTGTGGCCCTACCCTGAAGTGGCAGTGGCAGGAGGACTCCCTCCCCTCCTAGGGTGGCAGAGGACATGGTATGAGGCTCCCTTTTTCTTTCTAGAAGTGGCAACTAGGGCCCCTCTCACTTGGGAGCAGCTGGGGTAACAGGAGAGGTTCCTTGTTTCCTGAAAGGGGCAGTAGGGGATGGGAACAAGAATAACCTCAGTAGCTGGATAGCACTGGGAGCTTGAAAGGTGGGCCAATCCTGTTACTTTCTTCTCATACCACATCCTCTGCACCCAGAGCAGTGGATCATGGTGTTATCATGCCACAGAGAGGCATGAGACAGTTCCTTCCTCAGAGTGCTATTGTTTCAGGCTGCCTGCAGACTCAGGCAGGCATCACTGTTTCAGTTACATTCAGTTCACAATTTCAAGATTTGTTTCCCAATTATGATGTTTAGAAACTTATTTTTGTAAATGAAATTAGATTCTGCCCATATCACATGACTCCAGGAGCTGGGGCCGTTGGCATTCTTCTGGAGGATAATCCAGCCTTGATTACTTTATTGTATTCCTTTTTCTTTTCTGCATGTATTCTGCATATCACTATTCTTTTTGTACAAGTTCAGCATTCAGTAAAGACTAAAAATCCCTCCACAAAGTGCTTGCTCTACCGTATATACAGTGTTATTTGTTCCTTGTTTCCGTTTGGGGATTACATGTTAAAATAGGGAGGCTTCCTGATTAACTTCCTTTGAATTGTTTGACTTGTTCAGATATATCAAAAATATAGGCTACAAGGAGTTCCAATATGAATTCTAATTTAATCTAAAATTCTGCAGAAGTTCTCAAGAGAAAAGCACACAGCAGCATTTTCAAAGCACAGTTATTAAGTCTTGACCGTTCAAACAGAGTTGAACTCTGACATCAGTAGAATGGAAGCCTTCACAGTTAGACTTACTATGGCAGAACTGCTAACTTATATCCTCTTTGTTAGGGGCAATGCATTTCCAGTTTGCAGGGTACCATCTGACCCAGTGTCCTGTTCATGATGGAACCAAAGTAATAGCTAGAGGTTGCTGGGAAGGAAGTGGGCAGGAAGCCAGCTGCTGAAAGAGAAATATTCTTGGGAGACAGGCCCTGCAGACATCCCAGGGAGAACATGCGGAAAGGTCCTTTTAAACGAAGAGAGTCATCTTTTAGACATATGTAAAGTTGTTCACTTACTCAAGCTCATTAATGACTCCCAAATCACTACAGCCCTATGTGATCAAAACAACCACAGGAGGACAGAGTATATATAATCTAAGGGAAAATTAACTTGCCATTCTAGTAAAATGTCAAGAGTAATCCTGACCATTTAAAATTATTTCATGTGTATTCCTGCTGGTGGATGAGGAAAAAATCATAATCCAATTTCTCAAGTGTTGCTGAGTTTTAGAAATTCCAAGTTTAAAGACAATTAGAGCATGATAGAATTCATTCCATTAATGTTTTATGTAGGTAGTGCCAGCAGAAGGGAATATAGGGGCATAAGTCCCCCTTATTCTCTTGCTTTGGTGTTTTCTTTCTTTCTTTCTTTCTTTCTTCCTTTCTTTCTCTCCTGCACACGGGGTAAGCAGATGCCATGGAGCTGCTATGACCCCACATTGTGAAGGTGGGTGGGAAAGAGCAGAACCTTGCCTTTGCTCCCAAAGGTGCCTGGTAGTGCAGTTATGCTGGTATCCTGGGCAGCGTACACTGTGACTGTGTTGCAGATCTGTCACAGTTGACTCTCTTCCAGGAGCAGCAGGAAAACCAGGATGCTCCTTCACAGGCGCAATACAACAAACTAGCATAACAGGATACTAACAGGCCATGCCTCTCCCCTGCCTCCCCACTCCCAACACACACCCTGGCCTCAGGGGAAGGTGGTGTGAAAATCAGCCATGTCAGCTCTACAGCTGCTGCAGGGGGAAGTAGCCTCTCTCCACTCCCTTTGTGCCACCTGAGAGATGCAAAAAGGAACAGACCAGGGCAGAGCTTGTAGCTATAAATCTAAAAATATGTATATGAAGCTGGAGGAGAGAGAAAGTGACATCAGAAGTGTTTAATGCTCTTGTGTGACTGCCAGTGCAGTGAGATTGAAAAAAACAAAACATTTGCAGGACTGATTCTATTTTTTTTTTTTTTTTTTTTATAATTTTTAATTTTATTTTTGTGAGCTCTCCACAAACCTTTTGCTCTCATTTTCTCAAATGGTTGTTTTATGTACAAACCTCAAACCATTCTGCAGTTGTTTAAAACTGTTTTGGATGAGCAAGCAAAACCTGTTTAAATCCCACTTGCCTCATAATGACATATAATATAGGGTAATGATATTCTGTCCACTTTCTCTCAATTCCATTTTATTATACGATTTCAATTTTTTTTTTTTTAGCACAACAGGAGGCTGAATAGATATTTTTCTTTAAAAACACTGGGCAGTGAATTTCTTATGCAGAAATCATGTACATCGCCCTTGACAACAAGAACAAAAGCAATGTTATGACCATTGAAGTTAATTTCACTCTTACTCTGGGCATGTGTCAATATGACTACACTGCAGCTGTCTTTAAAATACTTTGGGCCCTATTATGATCTCAAGTACTTACAAGTGCATATCTTGTTTTTCCCACTGATCTTTTGTGCAGCTCAATGACTATGTATACTGCATGACATTCAGTCTTTTGTAAGCAACATAGCAACAGGGTCTGGGAAAGATGTATGCAAAAACAGAGAAGGCCTTGAACTTCAAATACGGTGCTCAGGATTGTCTTTATTTTGATCATAAATGGGAACAGCACAACATCCAATTGTACGCTTTCCATGGCTCACATTGGAAAGGTGGCAGCTTTCACCCTGGTGGGCTGCTGAAGTGGTTTGATTTCTTGGAAACAGATAGTACATCTACCTCAGTGAATTCTACTCGTTGGTGTGCCTGAAGTTGCCCTTTCTTAGGCCCTCAAATGGCTGTATTACGTCCTTTAATTCTATAGCTGCACTCTGAAGACCCAGGGTAAACTCTAGGGGCCAGATCCTAAAGTTCTCCCTCAGTCCTTCATCTGGGACATATTCTCAGACCCATTAAATCTGTGTAGTACCAGACCAAAGGGGAGGGCAACATGTTAATTTGTATCACTGTAGATCACTGCAGTACAGATAATAGCTATAATCTTTCTTCTTGGTTCCAAGGAGCCCTGACCAAAATGTTCAATAATGAACGGCTAAAATTAAGCTCCTAAATTCTTATTTAAGTACCTAAGTATGTGGCCTGATATACAGATGTGCTCAACACTTTTGAAACTCCTTTGCCTTAGCAGGGTTGCAACAGGGTAAATTTCACCCTTCCAGACTAGATGTCTGCTCCTTTTGAGCACCCTCAACTTCTATGAATTAAATGCTCAAAAAATTACAAGATGAAGCCATGATCTGGATATCATTATTGCACTCCACTGTAGATCTTCCAACAAAGCAAATACATGTATTTAACAGAAGTTAGCTATAATACACAGTAAATTGTGCAGTCTTTCCGCTAGGCCTCATGAATGATCATTCCCTGTAGAATTATTATTATTCCTTCGGGACTTGTCTACGTGATGTGACGATGTGTACTAGTGGGGTGTGATTTCTAAAGTGCACCAATGTATTTTGCACTAACTGACCCATGTAGACCCTGCTGGTGTGAACTAAAAGTTTCCTTGTGCATGTTAATATATTGCTGTTTGAAAGTCCACTGAAGTCTAGTGAATTATGGAGCAGAAACAGCCCTGGAGTATTGCAATGTTGGGGGCTCATAGTAGCGTTCAGAAAGACCACACTGAGGAAAAAGGCCGACTGGAATGCTACAAATTATTTTTGGAAAAAGTAAAAACAGAAGCAGAATATTTGAAAAGTGAAGGAATCTTCCAAAGGACAGGGAGGTTTGGACCAGCTTTAGCAAAAATACATTCTGACTGTTGTCTAGCTCATACGTTGCCAAGTCCTACTGAATTCAAAGGGAGTTTCTCTAAGTAAGGCCTGAGTGAAAAATGAATAAGGTCAGCAGGATCAGTGTGTTCTGAAAGGAATGGCTGATATTGCACTGTCACAGAAAAAATGCAACGTGGGACATGCTGAGTAAATAATGTGCCAGACTTCTTTAGACTACTCTCTTCCTTCTGCTCAAATTTCTATCTGGAGGTTGCATAAAATGATAGCAGTACTGAAAGGATTTAATGAGGTGTGTGATTTAATGCTCCGAAATCTTTCTGATAGTTGTGTTCATAAACCCCTACTGTAAGTGTCAAATTCATGTATGTGATGATTCATCTCTACCACATGGCTAATTTCTATATTTAGGACTGCCTGGGGAAGGAATCCCATTATTTCAAGTTAAATTCTCAAACTATATTTTACTTTTTTATTTATAGACAATAATTCTATTTAATCATATACACTTTAATACTGTGTAAAAACCATGAACAGTTTGTTAAAAGAATCAGCACTGTAACACTGTCCTGGTTTTTTTTAAGTCTTTACCAGATTTCCATTGCTTGATTGAAACAATATTTTTTTCACTTTCCATCCTTATTAATGTATCCCTTTTTTAATGACCCATGTCTTTGTGGGTTTTCCAGGCCAAAGTCTACAAGCTGTTCTGCTTGTAAAATCTCTCCGACTTCAGTAGAGTTGCACTCATGGAACCAAGAGCAGAAGTTGGCTGTAAATTTTGTTGTCACAGTGTTGGTTCTCCAGAGGGCCCCAAGAAAGGTACAGCAGCCCTCAAGGAGGCTCAGCTGGCCTATTGAAAATTTCCCTTGCCAAAGCAAATTGTTTTTGTGGCATAGAGCTACCATAACAGCACCCTCACAACCTTTCCCTTCTGCGAACTAGGTGCCTTAGATTCATACATGCAGTGTCCACATGGGGGAATTACAGAGCAGCACACTGCTACTCACCACCCCTATATTCTGCACTGTGGTGTGGTTTAGACATGCCTTAATTTGCACAGAGGACCAGCCTGCTATGCTGCACATTACCCTGGCATTCTGACACTACATAGGTTCAAGTTCTTGGTATTCATATACTAGGCTGCCAGGCTGTCTCAGGGATTGCTGCTCCCTCTGCTATCATGCCAGCTGTGGTCCTCAGGAACAATAGCACTGTCCACAATTACAAAGATGAGACAGTTAGGAGGTTTTCTAGGAGGGGTGCTTTCTTAGTAGCTGGCCCATGACCTTGGAACTCCCTTACACAAGAGATTACAATGACCTTCAGGACAACATTTAAGGCCCTTCTCTTCACAATAGCTTTCCCACAATAAATTAGTGCTTCCTGGAAACAGTAACTGGGTGATGCTGAGAGAAAGGAGAGAGTGAAGAGGAGAAAAACAATCTGTAGACAACTCTCTAACAATAATTGCACAGGAAAGGTGGGATGAGAGATTCAAACATCATCTGTGTTTAGCCTTCTAGTTGATTTTTTGTAATACTGTAAGGTGCTCAGGCCTGCAAAATCACAGTTCAAGTTACAGACAAATTTTGAATCTGAAGTACCTTTCCTGTCCAGTCAGAAATCAGGTCTGCTTAACTATACCTCCAGGACCATATTAATAACAAAAATAAATTATATACAAATACAGTTTCTTACCAAGGACCAGCCATAAAGTTTGTGCTTTTGGCTTTTTGTTTACTCTTTTAACTGTACTAATAATATTATTACTGACTGACGTAGTTACTGTGAGACACAGTTTGTACCCATCAGATTTCCATGCAATTATTTTTTTGCACCAAACAGAGAAATAAATCATCTCCATTTTGTGTGAGGTGTTGACATTTATTGATTTAATGTTCTTGTGAAGCCTTTCACGGTTTTAAACTGGAAACAGTTTTAAAACACAAAATCAAATTGCTAGAAATTAAGAGATAACATAGTAACAAATTCTGATACCTTATCACTATGAGGTTTGTCAAAGAAATTATGGAGTAAAACAGACTTTTCCAAAGACGTTTTGTATCTTCGGTACTGAATTTCTTCTGCTGTTTGCTTCCTATGTAATACTGTAATTTTTTTTTGAAAAACAAAATAACTCTCTCATAGCTTGCAATTTCCTTTCTTGATAGTCACACTCAAAATACTAAAATGCTTTTTAGCAAGTATAATTTTCTTTTATAGGCTGTGACTATGGTTTGTTTCTTTTCACTTAACTCAGCAAAGAAAGGCCTTTCAAATAAATGGCTAGAGGCTCTTTTAAGGTGACAATGTAAATCAGAGGTGGGCAGCCTGTCAGCGTAATCTGCCGGTGGGCTGCCAGACAGATTGTTTACATTTGCACGGCCGCCTGAGGCTTCCAGTGGCCGTGGTTTGCGATTCCTGGCCAATGGAAGCTGCGGGAAGCAGCAGCGGGACATGCAAATATAAACAAACTGTCTGGCACCTGCCAGCAGATTACCCTGGTGGGACACATGCGGTCTGCGGGCCACAGGTTGCCTTCCACTGATGTAAATAATTTAGAAAGGGAAGGAAAGGTGATCCTCATAGTTAAGGCATTGAACTAGGACTCAGGAAGCCTGGGTTAAATGACCAGCTCTTCCACAGACTTCCTGTATGACCTTAGGCAAGTCACTTAGTTGCTTTGTGCCTGAGGCCTTGGCTACACTGGAGAGTTGCAGCACTGTAAACCCACCACCAGCGCTGCAACTTACTCACCGTCCACACTTGCAAGGCACATACAGCGCTGCATCTCCCTGATTGCAGCGCTGGCTGTACTCCTGCTCTGCTTGGGGTATAAGGATTACAGCACTTGGTCTACACGTGAAACTCCACGCTGCTCCAAAGTGTTGGCCATCAAAAAGCATCTTAATTGCCTCAGTAATTAGTAGTAGTCGCGTTTATTCCCCAGCCCCCACCGCCAGGACAATGCCACTCATTCCAGCACTGCGCTCAATCAGTTGCACCCTCTACCCCTGCGCCTCAGTGACCCCCTTAATCCCCAGGAATTTTTAAACATCCCCCTTTCCCTGCTCGCATCTTGTGGAGCATGGCAACAATCATTGAATCTTTCTTCCACGGGACCATGCTCCACCACCAACGACCCCACATGAACAATGGCAGTGCTGGACCTCATAGGTTTCCGGGAGGAAGCTGTGCAGTCAGCAGCTATGCCGCCCGTAAAGGAATTTCCATACCTAGGGGAGATCTTCAAGGCTATGCTGGGGGGAAAGGGCCATTGACCGCGGATGCCTTTGCAGTTGCAGGGTAAAGTAAAAGACCTTGAATCGCATTGCAAAGCTCCGCAGGCGGGAAACCGCCGCCTCAGTCTTTTTCCCCACGTATCCTCCATTTTACAAGAGAGCTGGTACGTATACTTGGGTGACCCCACCTGCCAATCTGGACCACCAATGGACATTTCAGGGCGTGGTGGGTAGCACGCCTATGGGGTGAGTCGAGGGAGGTTGGAGGCCGGAAGGGAGAGTTAGACAGAAGAGACAGTGGGGAAGGAAACAAGAGATGAGTACTGGGTGGGAGACACCCCGGCAGTCCCAGAACATTTGCCAGCCAGGAAGCTTTCTCCAGCCAGGAGGAAGTACCATCGCAGCAGCTGGCAACTAGTTGGAGAAGAACAAGAGGATGGCGGAGTTCCCGGTAAAGCATGCTTTTAGTTTCACGCTATGCAAATGGTATCGGCAGGGAAGGAGAGGGAGCTTGCCGGGCTGCATGCATGCATGCCTAGATGGGATACCCGATTGATTGATCATCACGTCCGCATTCTTGTAATTAAGGCCAGTTATAATTTCGCCGATAATCGTCTCAAATAGTTCAGTCAAGCTGAGGGCCAATCGCTTCATTGCCTAAGTTCTATTATAGGGAACACTGCGGTGTCCTTGTCCCACACTAACGCCTTCCTTGCACTGTTCCAGCGAAGGGTATGGTAACCATTGCTCTCACACAGGCAAGCTGTCCCATAGCGGCCAGTATGAATCCACAATTGCTATAGAGACTCCCTCCCGCTCCTTCCCATTGACCCGCTAGTAGCAATGATACTCTTAACCTCTATTACCAATCTCCTGAAAACTGTTGCGAGATTAGTCTTTCCAGGTTTGTCAGTTCGCCCCCGCAAGCATGTGCTTCTCACCCAAGCACAAAACCCCCCACATCCCTGAAGCAATCATTCCCCTTACTCACCATTTCCTGCCTTTTCCTGTTACTGCCTCGTGGGTATGGGAAAAGTCACTACAATGCAACACCTGGTAAACTCCTTCCCTGTTTGGTAATAAATAATCTCACTCAAACGTATATCTATAATAAACAATCACTTTTTTGTCGCCTTTTAAAATATTGCTATTTTTGTCTTCACCGAACAATGATCCTTTGACACTGACGGCCCCTATCATCCAACTGGCAGAGGCTACAAAACCTGCAAAGAAGAAGCTGCGAAAATGCAAAGAAGCGATGCTTAAAGCATTATGAATCACTGGCACAGAAGAGATTTAAAAAACGGCAGGACTGAGGAACAAGGAATAGCCATGCTCCCAGAGAAACGCAGCGACTCTAAGAAGAAAAGCACAAAGCACTATAAGCATCCTGACGTGCCAAATGGACCTATATCCAGTCACTCGTAGCATCACAGACCACTACCGTCCTGGCTCCCCACCCGTTCCCAAAGCTACTTTCCTGATCTCCCTCAATGTCACGTCCCAAACCCCCTTCCCAGCATCCAGTTCACTTCCACCCACCAGCTGCCCCCAACACGCTGTACGTTCACCACCAGCCCTGGAAACTACGACCCCTTACCCTCTGCACTCAGACCCCCATCACATGCAGTATATGTATCCTGAAGTGCACATCAAAATTGCACACACTCCAGCAGGACAGATTCAAACTTTGACTTACCGTCACCACCCTCACTCCCCTGCCCCCCTTTACTATGTCCCAAAATGTGTGTTGCCTCTGTCAAGAAATTATTCTTTTCTTTCAAATAAAGAACTCTTGGTCTTTGGATTCTGAGTGACACATACAAAACCTCATCATTAGACGTAAGAATCACTAGCCCCAGGAAGAATACAATGACGGCAAATCATTTTAGGAAAAAACAATTCCTACTATTAACCACTGCCACTTCACTCCCGTGCAACGTGTTGCACAAATAACTGTTGGTTTTCACCTCAAATTCCTCCCTCAAGTCATCCTAGATCCTTTTAGCCCTGCTCCTGCTCTGTGCAAATCAGCCGCCAGGCGTGAAAACCTCGAATCCATTCCTGGACTGAAATGTTTCCCCTTCCCCCTTCACAACTATATGCGAGGGTACAGCACGGATATAACTGCAGGGATGCTGCTTCCCCCAAGTCTAGCTTCCCATAAAGAGATCACCAGCGCCCTTTAAATGGCCAAATGCACATCTTCAGTCATTTCTGCACTGCTCAGCCTGTAGTTGAACCGGTCCTGGCTCCTGTCAAGCTTCCCTGTATATGTTTCATGATCCAGCAACATTAATAGAAGCGGTCTCCAAGGATCACAAGTGGGCATTTCGACGTCCCCTATTGTGATCTCCGTCTTGGAAAAAAGTCCTTCCTGCATCTTCCTGAACAGGCCACTGTTCCGAAAGATGCGTGCATCATGCACCTTTCCACTACGTGTTAATGTCAATGAAATGCCCATGTGATCCACAAAGTGCCTGAACCATAAAGAATACCCCTTTTGATTAATGTACTCGGATGCTGTCATAAAGCATAAGTCCCAATTCTGAACCTTTAGAGGTCCAAATGTGGTGCCTGCATGAACCCTCCAAGCTTAATTACCAGCTTGGATCTGATACGCTGTCCACAGCCAAAAATCCAGTGTTTGGCTCACTCTGTCTCCCTAAACCTTCCCTGGGACGCCCAAGACTCAGATGCTCTGAGTCTCACAACAAAGGGAAATAACCCACTTCCCTTCTCTCTCTTTACTTCCTCCCAGATCTTCCCGCCCAACACTACTAAGATTACCCGCTTCAATTCCTTGAAACACAACACTGAGAGATCAAGGTGTCCCCCTCCTCACCCCAGGCTATACAAATCAAGTCTAGTAACTCTAACACAAAGAAATTCCCCCTCCCATTCCTAGAGAGACCGTAATCCTGGCCACAGAGATTCCATTCCCCTTGAGCCTCAACCTAGAAAAAAAATCCAACAGGTCTTAAAGAAAGAAAAAAGACATAAATGGTCGTCTCTGTATCAAATTGACAAATACAGGGTTAATGGCTTAAAAGAAAAATGATGATAATACAACCTTATCCAAAAAAATACAATTAAATCACTTCCAACAAACACATATGTAAATACAAAACAATAAAAAAACCTTATATGTCTTATACCTTGTACTTACAACTGGGAAACAAAAGATTAGAAAGCCGGAAGATAGAGAGATCCTCTCTCAGAGCCAAGAGAGCACAGAGACAAAAGACCACACACTCAAAACTTCCCTCCCTTGAGATTTGAAAAATCTTGTTTCCTGATTGGTCCTCTGACAGGTGTTTGGTTCCCTTTGTTAACCCTTTACAGGTAAAGAAACAATACCCTTAGCTATCTATCTGTTATGACAGAGCCAGGTGGGATGGTGCCAGAATAGGAATAAGGTGTCCCAAGTCCTATCCGCGCCGCCACAGTAGGGGAAAGCCATTGTGGCAACGCACCAATATCCGGAGAATATGCGACGTTCCCCAGAGTCACGGTTCTTCTTATCAGGATGCGATTAATGGCCCTGCAAACTTGCATCAACACGATTCCAACGGTTGACTTTCCCACTCCAAACTGGTTCCTGACCGATCAGTAGCTGTCTGGAGTTGCCAGCTTCCAGATTGCAATCGCCACCCACTTCTCCACCGGCAGGGCAGCTCTCAATCTCGTGTCCTTGTGCCGCAGGGTAGGGGCGAGCTCCTCACACAGTCCCATAAAAGTGGCTTTTCTCATCTGAAAGTTCTGAAGCCACTGCTCGTCATCCCAGACTTCCATGATGATGTGATCCCACCACTCAGTGCTTGTTTCCTGAGCCCAAAAGCAGTGTTTCACGGTGCTGAGCATTTCCGTGAATGCCACAACCAATTTAGTGTCACACGCGTCAGTCGACTCGATATCATCGTCGGACTCCTCACTGTCACTTTGGAGCTGAAGGAATAGCTCAACTGCCAAACGTGATGTGCTGGTGACAGTCATCAGCGAAGTCCTCAGCAGCTCGGGCTCCATTTCCCACAGAAATCGCGCTGCACAGAGACTCACAATGGCGCCAAACATGGATGGAAAAACTGTGAGTGCTCGGTTGTGAAGCAATGCACCACGGGGTGTTGTGACAGGAAGTGGAATGACCCGCACCCTTCTGTCCCCTTCCCACAACCCACGGCGCCAAAATGGGACAAGGTGCTCTGTGGGATAGCTGCCCACAATGCACCACTCCCAACAGCGCTGCAAATTCTGCAAATGGGGCCACACTGCAGTGCTGGTAGCTGTCAGTGTGGCCACGCTGCAGTGCTTTCCCTACACAGCTGTATGAAGACAGCTGTAACTCCCAGTACTGTACAGCTGTTAGTGTAGCCATGGCCTGAGTTTCTATATATAAAATGGAGGTAATATTTCCATACCTCATAGGTGCATTCGGAGATACTCAGGAAGTGACAGTGACCATATAAGCAGATAGAAGAAAATAAACTATCATAGAAGTAATAGATTGTAATTCTGAAGCACTTACAGCTATTCCAGTGTGTAATAAGAAAACGTGTTGTACGACTAGATTTTCAAAAGTGGTCCCTAAATATATGCCCCCTTCAGTTTTGCACACATATTTGGATGCCTCAAAATTCAGATTTTCACTTACAATGTGGACAGATTTTTATCTAACTTTCATGGACAAATGCTGTTTGTGTGTCCAGAATTGGTACCAAGAACACAGGCACAAATTTAGAGACTGGCTGGAAGCCATTCTGAAAGTGTCCTATAATGCAACAGGGTCTAGAAACGTTCCTGAATCTGATGAACAGCTAAACCATAAATTAATTATAGGATTTCTTTTAACCTATAGAAGTGTTCCAGAAATATAAAGACAGCTGTCTACAAGTTATTTAGCTATGTTTAGCTTTCATGTTCCTTATTTTACTGTGGTATCAAATTTCTACTGACAGCTCTTATCTCCTGCATAGTGATTGTGGTTTGTTTGTGCATGTTTTTTGTACCTAACTTGCTTTACCTCTAGGGCAAACTAATGATCTAGGTATGTGGCCTCTTGTCTACTCATCATTTTACCTGTGCTGGGTCAGCATTCCAACAGCATTCCCTCCAGGGCTGATTTTTTAAAAAATGTCTGGATTTTATGGTCTTTGACAGGAACATTGTGTTTCTCCTGTCACTCTAACAGACTAGCTGAAAACTTTTTATAAAATGATGCTCTGTCTTCAAAACTATGTTATCTAAGCAGTGCTCAGAAAACATAAATTAGGCTATCACACTATGTGACAACCTTTTTACATATTTTATTATACAACAATTGTGTTTTTTTATATCCATTAAAAACCTAGAACAATATTTGGGTGCAATATTGCTAAGCTGCATTGTACTCAATTGTTCTGAAGACACAAACTGCAGCACTATCAAAGAAAGCTAGCAACAGGGGTGAATAAATGACTCCAAAGAATGTACAGCCCAACTGAACTTTGCAGGCCCGAGTTTACTATAGTAAACGTCAATGTGTAGCTTGATATTTGAGTTCAGGGAACACAATCACTGTTGCAATTATGCTGCTGCCTCTTGGGGCTCGGCCTCTGTATCTGTACTGAGGAACACAGCAGTTGTATAGAAAGCTTGTTTTACCTTTCTGGGGCTTAAGCCCTGACCCCCCCAGACACTTCATACTGAATATCCATCAACTTGTATTCTTCAGTTACTGTTAAGAATTTTTAATTCATAAACACACCTCCAGTGTCAAACTCAGGCACAGACTTGTCAAGCCTATCAATGATAAGTCAGTTTCCTAATAGAGCCCGAAACCCCAGTAACTCTGGGGGCATCATTTTAACACAGCAAGGGGAAGGAAATTGGATTTATATTATCCCTCTTGCCAAAGACATAAATGCAATATATTGTTTGCATATGAAATCATTATTTGGAGGGCATATTGTTTTAAAGCAGTGTTTAAGAAGAGTACTCAGAGTCACATGATTTCATATTCTAATTCAACATTTTTAATATATTTAAGTGACTTTGAGCAATACAGCCTTGACGCCTTACATAATTGTTTAGCCTGTGAAAATGTAAACACACAGGCACTGAGAAACATGACAGTGTTTCTGCATTTCCAAAGTGTTTTTCATTGAAGACTTACATATAAACAGTTTTACAGGGGTATTCTCATTGGGAGTCTCCTAATTAAGAACTGAGGGTAAAATTCTTGGCCTACTTCAAGGGTGAGGAAGGTGCAAAACGCAGTGGAAGTTCCATGTTTCTAATGTGGCTGAAGGAAGTGGGAAGGAGAAAGAGATTGTGAAGAACCTTAACAGGAAGATTTCTTAATTCCCACAAAGCACTGTGTTATAGCAACTCTCTGGGTAGGACTGTAGAAGGTGGTGTTGTGGTGATGTGATCGTTAGGTATGTATGCAGCTTAGATCCACTAGGCCAAAACCCTTGAATGAAATCCAGGATTTCTCCCCTAGGCTTAACCTCATATTGGGAAGGAATAGTAGTTTATCCATGTAGCACCACTAACTCCTACTTAAGAATTAGGTGAGGATTCATATTCCCTAATATATAAATAATCTTCTCTTTGACTAGGATTTCACACTGGGAACCAGGCTTTGGACCCTTGATGTTTTGGGAAAACTTTAGAGGAAAAATAATTTTACACAAATCTTGAATTTATATTAAATATCAAGACAAGAGCTGGTTGAAATTTTCAATTCATAATTGTTTTAATTGAAAATGTGATTGTTGATTAACCACTCTGAAATTCTGAGTTGTTAACCTACTCTATTAAAGATTCTTTGGGAATGAGTTGTGGAAAATCTGTGGGGGATCCTGTGGGCTGAACAATGGAGAATTATTTATGCAATAGAGAAAAAAAAACAGGATGTTCCGGTAGGACCTGATCCAAAGCCCACTGAATTTTTTTGTTAACTTCAGTGGGCTTTGGATCAGGCCTGTAGTGTGGTAAGTTGCCATCTGTTTAGTTAGAAGTATTTTTCACACAGAGCATAATGCCATTGCAATTCAAAAACTGCATTAACTTCCAATTTGTTTCAAGGTGCAATTCAAAGTATTGGTTCTGATCTATGAACCAATTTATGGGCTGGATTTTGAGTTCCTCAGATTCTGCTATTTTCTCCGTGCTTTAATCCAATACAAGAAAATGAATTGGGGTTTGAGCTAATAGTTCTTACAGAGAGGGTTCTTTTAATGCAGAGCCCTTAATTGGAATTTGTTACCCACTTGATTTGACAGAGTCCAGATTTTTTCATCTTCCAAGCATGGTGCAGGGCCCATCTACTCAACCTGGCTTTTTCTGAAAGTTTGAGTTGAGAGTGGAGAGTTTAACTGGAGGAGGTGGGCCTTTCAAGTATAATTTTATTTATACTGTTTTAATTTAAACAATTACTGTATGTCTGAAAATTGTTTTGAATGCTTATGTGCCTGGAGAGATTCCATTAAGTGCAAATAAACAGGTTGGAATTTTCAAAGATTTTAATGTCACTTTTGGGGGCTGTCTAGTGTAAAGGGATAAGATGGTGAATTTGCTTATATTCAGAGAAACAGAGAGAGTGAGATACTTTAGGGAGGCTGAGAACAATAGTAGAATCCAAGGTTCTTTATTTCTACTTTCCACTTCCATTGTGAGCTTTAACCTGCTCCCAGTAAAGTCAAAGGTAAATATCTCATTGATGTCAACTGAGGTGGGGTAAACTCTTATGATTCCCTCTGGGTCCTTTGACGACTCCCTTCTTCCCTTCTTTCCATGTTTTTCATCTACGAAACTGCAATATTACTTACTTACCTACCTAACAGGGATACTGTGAGGATTAATTGAGCAGCAGATTGGGATTTCCTTACTCACGTTGAGTACTGTCATTCTCCAGGAATTGTCATATTGAAGTCAATGAGGCTATTTGTGAAATAGGGTGCAATGCAATGCAACTAAGGGTATCAGAATCTCTCTGTTAATTTCTGAAAAATGCAATTGTTGTGATTGTAACCATACAATCCAGCCAGAACGAGGACCAGTGTGTAGATGTGCTGCCCAGCGAACAGGAGAGAAACAAGATTGTTTCTCTGAGAGTTACAATCTCTTCCTTACTCTGGACCAGAAGTAAGCTGTAACATCAAAAGATCTTCCATTCCCTACCCTTTCCCACCACCCATTCCCCATCCACCTATATGGGATAGGGAATAGCTGCCTGCTGGTGACTGTAGTCTTCCGATGGCAATGCAGGTAGTCTATGAAGGGAACTTGGGGTGTTCCTTACACTCTTTACTCCTTTGTGCAGGCACACAGCTGGGCTCAAAATTTAGCCCCCTCCACCCTTTTTTTCTATCTTAGTTTAAAAATACGTGAATGAAGAGAACATGGTTATTATTACTTGCTGAGAAAAACTGAAAGCAAACAAGCAAAGAAAAGCATTAAACTTTCAACGGCCCCTGTCCCCAGCCACAACCATATGTAGAAAAAGGCATTAATAGGCAAGAACAACAAGATCAAAGCCAAGAACCAGTAACTTGGAGAAAAAAGAACCCTGGCCAAAATATGTGTTTGTCAGCCAATGTTTCTATTTATTTATTTTCAAGAAGGATTCTGTCAGGTTGGAAGGACATTCATTATTTACTGAAGGTTTTCTGTTGCGGCTGCTGCCCTTGATAGCAAGTATCATTCCAGACGGAAGGAAATAAATAAATGAGAAACAACTGATTAGGAAGGACTGGAGTAAGAAGCCAGGGAGGGCATTCTGATAACTTATTAAAGACTCAGAACTGTATTCCTGTGGCTGCAGTGCTTTGCCCTTTATTTTTATTCTCATTTTTCTCCTCCTCTTTCTGTCCAGGGAAGGTTATATTTTTCTATAATTACCACAAGCAAATCTTTCTCTGGCAGCACATGTAATGATTAATTGCATTTCCTTTATTACAATAGTGGGTGGCTTTTGCATATCCTCTCTTCATATATATTCTTTAAGTCTCTGTATTAGAGGCAGTACTAAGTGGTTTGGTTGTAGTAAAAAAGATACCAATTAGCTACATATGGTTACAAAACTACAGCTATATGATTGTTTGCTGATATTTTTGAGGTCTATCTACCTCCCCTTAATGGATACCTGAAATTATGATTAAAATCAAAGGAAGTAATTTGCAAGGACAGAAAATGACCCTTAGAGTACACAAGTTAAAAACAAATTCTTACATTCCTCTTCCAAAATTTGATATTATAATGGCTCAGACACTAGATGAGTCACTCTGCTCATTTAAACAGGAACTGCCAATGAAAATGGTAATACAGAGAAAAGCAGTGATTCAGGGAACTGAAGAGAGAAGCCACCAGGAAACAAGCTGCCAGAATTTGGGGGCTGGAGAAGATTTAACCATGGATTCTTTGGTATGACTCTTTGCCACACTATCTTATTCAAAATAAAAAGTAAAAATCAAAGATTGTTTTAGCTGTGCAGGAAAAAGAATAACTAGTGATTAGTGAAGTGAGTGAGTCTAACCTTTGGCTCTGCTCCACACATAGTAAGGAACAACAATATTTCAGAATGCTGGACATGAGTTTTACCATTTGGCTCAAACTCTGAACCTGACCCTACAAGCCTTTCTGCTGTGTCCTCTTTATTCTTGTGAATCAGTAGCCAGTGGAACCAGTTCCGGGGATTAAAATTACTTTTATATCAGCTAAGGATCTGGCCCAAAGACTAGAGTAATATAAAGTGCTCTACTTGAGGAGGACTTAATAAATTAATCTGAAAATTGTAGCTATTTCAGAATGAGGATACCTTTTCCTATGCAGCTTCATGCTGAGAACACATATCATCAGTGCTCTGTGTGCTGCACTGCCTGCCAGTTAATTTCTGGATGACGGTTGGTTTCAATTACAAAACGCTAGGACCAGATCTTCATCTCGTCCCTAAATGACTTGGTACTTGGTTATTAGACACAAGATGGGTGAGGTAATATCTTTTTATCAGACCTGGTAAAGCCCATCTTAATATCTCTGGCATGGTGCTGACTCCGTGAGTACTCCAAAAAAGTTAGTGGATGCTTAGCACCCACCGGCAGCCAGTTTTCCCCCTCTATCCCACAGCCTCCTGCCCACAGTGATCAGCTGTTTCACAGCATGCAGAAGGCTGGGAGGGAGGGAGAGGAATAGGGTGGCCAACTTTCTAATTGCACAAAACCGAACACCCCTGCCCCACTCCTAAACAGAGACCCCGCCCCTGCCCTGCCCCTTCTCTGAAGCCCTTCCGCCCCACTTGCTCCATACTCCCTCCCTCTGCCACTTGCTCTCCCCCTCACTCACTTTCACCCAGCAGGGACAGGGGGTTAGGGTATGGGAGGGGGGTGAGGGATCTAGCTCAGGGTGTGGTTGGGGATGAGGGGTTTGGGGTGCAGAAGAGGCCCCCAGGCTGGGACATGGGGTTGGGGTGTAGGAGGGGTTGGCGGGGTCCTGGTGACGCCTACCGTGGCTCCCAGGAGGCAGCTGCCAAGTCCCTGTGGCTCCTAGGTGGAGGCGTGGGCAGCTGGCTCCAAACACTGCCATCACACCAGCAGGTGCCACCCCTGCAACGCCCATTAGTTGCAGTTCCTGGCCAATGGGAGCTGTGGAGCCAGCATTGGGGCAGAGTGGGGAGTTGAGCACCCCCTTTGGGCCTGGAGGAAGCCAGAACCTAAGATCTCTGGAATTTGGCAAGGAATTAAAATGAGAGCTTTAAGATGAATGGATGTTTGGTTATTATGGTTCTTATTATTGGGGAAGGCAAAGGTCAGTTTTGTTTTATGTAGATTTAATTTTTGATAGTGGATGAGCTAGCATTCATAAAAGTCAGACAGCAATGGACAGGGGTTTTCATATAAACTGAGATGAATAATTATAAATGAAGTATCTTTAAGCAGCTATGTTCCTGTGAAAGCAGATAAATCAAATAACCATACAGGTAAAATTTCTGTTTGCTTCATAATTGTTCAGTTGCTGTAACAAAGATTCTCTGTAATTTTATGTGCTGGACCAGAGATGGGAACCCTAGATAGAAGATGTCCTATATTATTGATAGAAAGCTTCATAATAGCTACTGGTGTGTTTAGAAAAAAGTCTCTTCCTATCATGGAGGATTAAAAATATGAATATTCTTAAAATTCAGTGTAATCTAATCCATTGCCCAGGAGACAGCCTTAGAGCTTGTGCAACCAAAGAGCCTGAAAAGAATCATTCACCGTACGGATTAACCGAAGGATTGAAAGGATCTATCTGTATAAACAGAGTAGACTTGATTCTAATCTCATTTACACCAGAATAAATTAGGCATAATTCCAATGAAGTCAGTAGCGTTACATCAGTTTAAAAATGGTGTAAGTGATATTAGAATCCTGTCCAGTG
Organism: Chelonoidis abingdonii; assembly: GCF_003597395.2. Classification (NCBI taxonomy): domain Eukaryota; kingdom Metazoa; phylum Chordata; order Testudines; family Testudinidae; genus Chelonoidis; species Chelonoidis abingdonii. Next base: position 68,787,023 of record NC_133774.1, on the reverse strand, counting down.
TAAGGAACCAAATACTATGCAGATTTATTTGCATGCATAAAGTACTTCAGTGCAGGGCAGAACAGCTGACTTTGTTGTCCTGCCCTGCATAAGTACTTTATATATGTAAATAAGGGATAAGGAGACACTCAACTCCCTATCTGTCATTGCACTCAGTATAGATGACAGAGGTCTCAAACACAGTTTATGCATATTTAAACATTAACGAACAGTGACCTGATGTAAATTTCCATTTGCTTTTCTATTTTTGATCCCAAGCTGAATAATTTCAATCCTTTAACTTCAGCACCAAAGTGCTCTTACCCCCTGGGTTGTGGGAAATGGTATGGGAAATTAATAGGTCTTGTTCTGTGGTCTCCCAATGGTTTCTCATTGTGGTATATTACAAAATAAAAAGAAACATAGCTGACTGATGTACCTGCTTTCTGCTCCTCTGAAATACAAATAGAAAATAGGCAATGCATGAGCAATATTTGAGCAGCAGAGTTGTTAAACATCCTAATAGTGAAGTATTCAGCATTGGGAGTGGGTTAAAGTTGCAGAATGTAACATTACTATAGCCTTCCCTGCTGGCCTAACTGTGAATCTGTATATCTGGTTTAGAAGAGCGTAAATTATGATTCACTGAAGGGAGGGATTTCAAAACATTCCCCTCTCCTTTGTAGTCAGTGTGAAGAAGCAGAAGGAGAAGATATGTAACTCATACACACAAAAGTGCTGCTTTATCTTTCCATGACTAAATATTACCGAGATGTTTGCAGTAAATGATACGTGACTGTATCACCAGATTTTTCAAAGCAAGTTGTGAAGCAGTGGCTCATTCTGATTCGAGATATACCTCTTTAGACTTATTTGTAGAATTACTGACACTTATGTGTGCTGCTGATACTGAAGTTTGCACTTCCTCGTGAAGTGTACACTCTGTGGCTAAGGTTGAAATTCACCTCAATTTGGGGGTGGGGGAGAGCTACACAAGGCCCTATCTACCATGAAGCCCTTCATGTGAAATTCACAATGTCTGAACTCAGAGCAGGCCTTTATGTGGTGAAATGCAAGTGTGTGTATATGGGGGAGGAAGAGTAAGGGAGCAGGATTCCGAGGAGGTGAAATCTTGCTTCCGTGCACAGGGCCACAAAGTAGCCTTCCATGAAACTGCTACTTTAGCTCATGGCTGTAGCTGTAGTTTCAGCTCCTCTGTGTCACTTGTATGATGTGTTAAGATCATTGTGTCTACATCAACACTGATCTTGTAGTCCCTCCTCTAAAACCCTATTGTCCATTCTCATAGTGTAATCTGCTAGAGAGCGGATACTACAGGTCCCCCTCTGTGCTGGTCTGTAGAGGATATGAGTTGTTATAGGCCCCACTAGTGGACCTTGTCTCTTTAGCTCAGATGGTGGCAGTTCATGCTTTTAGCTCTAGAGGTCTCCTAATCAATCCCTTGTGTGTCATCAAAAAACTCAGCTGTTACAGTAGCTCTTCTCTGTTCACTGATGTATATGAGGCCAGCTTGGAGATGCCCTCTGTCCCTCTGGGCAGCTGATCCACCCTCTGTACACCCACAAAATGGAAATTAAGTGATGGAGAAGGCCATGCCCTAACCCTCCATACTAGGGTGAAATTCTTTCCTATGCAGGGACTTAAGAAGTATGTAGGACATTGTGTGGGCCCTCTGCTCTGGAATGAATTTCACTCCAAAAAGAATAACAATGAGACAAAGGCACTCTTTTTTCTCTTTCACCTCCAGTCTGTGGTGTGAATTTGGTTGAATAGCTATTGTGGGCAGGACTGGTGCCAGGGTTTCTGGCGCCCTAGGCGCCCGGCCATTTCGCCGCCCTGCGCACAGGTCCACCGGAGCCGCGGGACCAGCGGACTGTCTTCAGGTACGACTGTGGCAGCTCCACCGAAGCTGCCTGCTGCCCCCACATAATGCTGGTGCCCTAGGCAACTGCCTAAGTCGCCTAAATGAAAGCACCGGCCCTGATTATGGGGGACATGTGAGAGTGTGGTGCTAGTTGTGGATTCCCAGTGAGGGATATGTCCCAGTAATAACTGTGCTCTATCTTAGAGCTTTTTTCTTTTTTGGCTACATCTCCTGAAGAGAAAGAAAAGGAAAGTAGCTAAGGGCTCTAAGTGCATTCAGCTGAAGGAGCTCTAGGAATGCATAGTAATACTTGTCTTCCCCGCCTTACTTGTGCTTCTGTTCACAGCAACAAGAGAACAGGTATCCTGTTAATTGTCATCTACATTGTTGCAAGGAGACTCAAACAAATTATGTGTTGAAAATGGATTTGAATATCAATTGGATGTCCATGTATGTGAAAACTGGCTTTTAATGCCTTTTGTGCCTTATTTTGATTGAAAGAAGAATAAAGACACTTTGCTTCAGTTTCCTTATTTATGGCTCTTTCATATATGAATAAATAATACAGGGACCTGCATTTTTCGCTAGTCGTTAAAGTCATGTGTTATAAGAGTCACCAAATGTTTGGTACTGCAGCCTCCCCGCCCGTAAGACAACTGAGTGTACGTTTGTGATGGAACTGTATTTTTTTAGCCCTGCAGTGTCACCACAATACCAGTGTTTTGGCTTTCTTTGGAACTATTTACAATCTGCCTGGGTAGGTTTTCAATAGAAAAAGACAGAGATGAACAAAGCTGCAAATAGCTATCCTAAAATGCAAAAGGTCTTTTTGAAGCTAAATCCAACTGAGTATCACTTAATTCACTCCTACCCCTGTCCCTTCCAGGATGAACACTACTGTTATTATGATAGATTAATCTTCATTTCAGTGAATTCAGATTCAGCCTGCTTAATCAATGCTTTTGTGTGATAAAAGAACTTCAGACATCCTGTCTACACTTGTCTCTTTTCCATTAAGTATATATTAATGGAGGAGACTTTGAAAAGTTATCGGCATATATCATGAGATGAGATGTCAGAATCAGCCAAATTAGACAATAATCAATGTAAAGTAATTGATGGTGGTTCTCAAATAAAGTTACGGTGCAGAGCAAAAGAGTCATTTTTAAAATTAGATCAGAGAGGACATGGAGACATACTGAGATGAACAAAAAGAGAGAAGTGAGTTTCTGGCAGAGTTAAGTATCAGCATAACTGCTAATAATCAAGAAGTGTAGTGATAAATGGAAGCATCGACATTATACAGATACAGAAAAAAATATTCTAAAGGGAAGGAACTAAGAAAAGCATGCTAATGATTTCTTTTTAATCCTGAACTTGTATCTGATAAATAGACAAGATTTAAATGATTTAAAACCAACAATTTCAAACCTTCACAACAGGGTGTTTTTTTTTTTCCCCCCAAATAGAATATTTTATGGGTTTCCAAACAGCAAGCAATTTTGCATAGCATAAGGTGAACAACGCTTGGACACAAAGGATGAGTTAAAGGAAGAGCTGCCACTAGTAATATTGTTACTTATATATATATATATAGTTCCATAGCTGTACATGGGGGAAATAATTTCCTTAGTATCTGAATGCACTTATTTGTATATTAATATTTTATAGGATGTCATTAACACCCTATCATCGACTCTATTCGCTCTCCCATTTCTTCATCCTTTTGCTTATTTCATTTTGAATGTAAAGCTCTGGGCTACCAGGCAAAATTATGCTATTGTGGAGAATGATACAAAGGTTGTTATTTTCCATTTTAAAAACACTGTTTTGAATGTATAACTTTACTTTTAAAAGCTTCAGTCACTGTTGCTTTGTTCCATCCTCCTATTTTCTCAACCTTAATTTCACAAAAAGAGAGAGAAAATTACAAACATAAGTAATACCCTGGCACAAAAGGACATGAGACATGAAAAACAAAAATAAATTCTTCACAAACCATAGGTAAAAATAGCACTTTAGACCTAATGCTGACTGATAATGTCTCTTCAAAACAAGAGTTTTATATCTGAATCAAAGAAAATGGAACAAAGAGCTTGCTGATTGATAACAGTAAACATCATGAGGAGAGACATTTTGATAAGTCACTTTATCCTTCATTTGTTGAAGAGGATAGATAATGGGTTTGTTTGTGATATCAGAGAAAGACAGTGAGATAGGGGAGGTAGAAGGATGAAAGACTAATAACTCAATGAGATCTTATGCCTCTAGATATCCATTATGTCACTTATATGCGGTGTAAGTATTTTGGTTTATTTCAAACCACATTTGTTTAATGGCACAAAAATATTGAGAATGTATTACACCGTTGTCACTATACTTCCAATAAAAATAAAAAAAGAACAGGGAATCGGAAAATGCCTGTGCTCTGAAGGAAAGAATGTGTCCTCAGTTCCTGCTTCAAGTGCAGAAACAGATGTGCAGGAGTAAAGGTGGCTTTAAGGCAATTCTACTCTCAGTAGTCTTGGGGCCTGTCCATCCCCTGGTGTAAATTAGTGCAACCTCATGGCTGCTCTAACTTAATTCCTTGCCCGTCTACAGTTCCCTAAGGAATAATGGGAATGCAGTGCAGTCTGGAACGGTCCCCTCCCTTTTTCATTTTGCCTTTGTCACATCCCAGACATTGGGACTGTATTGGGGGCCAATCAAAAGCCATCTACCTGTTCTCTGCAGACACTAGGATTATTCTCTTTATGACCCCTTTGTATGCCACTGAAACAACATTACATGATAACGTGTCGTACAAAGATCCAGAGTGCAGTCTTTATTCAGGTCAGGAAGGAATGAAGGACTAGGTTCAAATACTGTAACTGGACCAAAGCATGATTCAGAGCCTGACTCATATAAAAAGTTTTTTTGGAGGATCAAAGTTCCTACAATGTCTGGGGCTAGACTGGAGAGACAAGGTGGGAGAAGTAATATCTTTTAATGGACCAACTTCTTTTGGAGAGAGAGAGACAAACTTTCAAGTTTCTTCTGATCTTGGAAAGGTAAGGGTCATGACAAAATGCAAGGTGGAACAGATGGTTTGGCATAAGCAGTTAACACATATTGCAAGGGACCATTCAAGGTAGAGTGGCCTGTTAACACTTCTGCAGTCATAGGACAAAAAGAGGGGATTAGTGGGATACAGATTGTTGTAAAAACCCATAAATCCAGTTTGTTTACCTGGCCATGACCTTGTGAGAGATCAATGAGAGAGCATTGTGGAGAACACTCATAATCATGAAATGCCAAAGACTGTGACACAGGAAGCAAGAAGAAACCAGATAAACAGAAAGTAATGAACGGCAGCCCTCATTCACCTCCCTCTCCAATGAAGGGTAAGTCTAAACATCAAAGGGTATCCCTACTCTAGGAATTCTACATGTGTCTAGATGCATGGCTGTGCCATACCCTAATCTGAGGGGTATGAGTAAGTGCACAGGTTACCCATGGCACATCCCTGTACCTGGCCCACTTTCCAGTGTGGATGGGGACAAGGCGCAGGTACAGATCTAAAATTTCAATAGTTTCCACTTCCATTCCCACAATGCACTGTATCCATTTCTTATTGACCCATACACAAACTATAAAGGTTCCTTCCTGCTATATGCAGCAGAAGAAGCATGCTGAACTGACCTCACCTCACCAGCATTTGGCTGCAGTTTGAAAGTTCAGTAGTGTGAGTTACAATGGCAATAACTCTGAGCAGCTAGCTGTCCCAAAGAGTTTTAGTACCTATCTGCGTGGAATACAGCATCATGCACAAATTTGGCCAAGGCATTAGAAACATGTACTGTGAAATTTCAAATAAGCTGGAGGAAGTGAGCATTCACTGTACTCCTATTCAGTACAGGACACGAATGAACTGCCTAAAGTGCCTGTGAAGGAAGGACCATTACTCCAACCGTTGGTCCAGGGAGGCTCCTGTTCTACCAGGAACTTGATCATGTGCTTTCAAGGGCCCGCAGTACTGACCCACTCTAGCTCCTTATGTGCTGCTGAACCCTGCCAGGCTCATTGTCTGAGTGAGCAGTGATGAGAGTGAGGATGCAGCTTGGAACATCGAGGACGCTGTTGAAGATCCAGACAGGGTGGAAAAGGAGATTCTGCACCTGTCCCCACAGGATCAGGTTACAGACGCCTTTGAGGAGGACACTGAAGAGGCACTGGTGCCTTGTCAGGGAGCAGAAGCCCAGGCTGGTAAGTTAGAATGTCCCTTGCCCCCCTCCTGGTAGTCCTGAAATTCCATGTTTAAAATTAAGGCCATTTGACATAATAGCCACATATTTCTCCTCCCTGGATAATATGCCATGCATTGGTCTGTGCCTGAGAGGTATAGTGCTGAAACCACACCATTGTTATGCTCATCCCATATGAACCTCCTCCAGCTACACCTCTTCTAACAGCCTTTGTTATGGCTACCCCAAAATGGGCCTCCAGAAAAAAAATGCTTAAACATTAACTGTTCTCTGAAGAACCATGATTACAGGGTGTGTGGCTTGTGTTGTAGACCACATTCTGTAGACACTTTGGAAAATAAAAATCAGTCTGCCTCTGTCTGACTATTTAATGGTCCCTTGGCAGGCAGGGAGCTACCTGGGACCCCACAGAGCAGAGGTCTGATCTCAGGAGAAACAGAGCACAGTCCTTCATACTTTTAAAATTATCTGGGAAACAGGTTTCTAGTACTGTGTCTGCGAAACATCTATAAAGTTGCAGTGTCTCTCCCTGCATTTCCTTTTCTTTGCCAGGACTCGGCATGTAGTGGAGGTGATGTTGGGGCAGTGGGTGGGGGGAGTGTTTCCAAGAAACACTAGTAAAGTTGCAGTATATCCTTGCATTTCTGTTTCCTTTCTGGAACACGTCAGGCTTCCAGAGCCACACAGAGCAGGCGTGGGGCGAGGAACAGAGCGCAGTCCATCATACACTTAAAATTATCTGGAAAAAAGGTTTCTATTGCAGCGCTGGGCCCAAGGAAATTTAGTAAAGTTGCAGTGTCTCTCTCCTGCCATCTTGATTTCACAGCTGTTAGGCAGGCACACAGGCAGGGCTTTTGTTGACAGGTGAGGGTTGGGGTTCAAATCTCCTTTTGGATCGAAGTTCTCTATCCTAACTCAGAATTTTATTGATTTCCATTCCAATTTTCTCCCACTCCTGGAATCTTAATCTAGGAAATTTCTCATGCAGAATGAATTCCAGCTGATCCTTGAGGTTCATCAGGAGACAAATCTGTTAGGAACATATTCACAACTCACCAAACCCCTCCATTGATTAATACGCAATGGGGTAGCCATTCTCATAAAAATCTCTCTGGCATAGACTGAGGGTTCCCCACCACAGAACTGAAAAAAAATACTTCCTTTTTCCATTTAGGCACTTGAAATACTACCATATGCTAGATAGCTTGACCAGCCTTAAAGAAAGAAAAATAAAAATGTTTGGGAAGGACTTTTCCTTCCATGCTCCAACTCCTTATGAAAGGGTGAACAGTTTAATTTGTGAAAAATACTATTGCATGTATCTCACCATTACATGTCTCATGTCCATCCTCCTGGGAAGCAACAGCTTTCTGACAACCAGGGCACATAACGTGGAGACAGTTACATACCTTAAATGCTTAAAAGGTTCAAAATTGTGGCTTTCTATAGCAGAGGTCTATTTCTCAATGAATTGGCAGGACTTTTGGCATCTGAGACTGAAAACATCCCAGCAAGACCACAGAACAAGAACCCCAGAGAGGGAAGGAACATGGAAGACCCGCTTGCTTGGATGGAATGGAGAAATGAGGAATAGGTGGGGTTCCTGTGGGCAAAAGAGTAGTCTCTGCAGCAGAAGGGAGAGACTGATGAGCTGGTTCCTAGAGGAGGAGAGCCAGTACAGAGTATGGGAACATACCCCATAGAACAGTTAATAGAACTAGTGTAGGAGGCCCTGGCACCAGCACATCAGCCTCCTTGTCCTCCTCTTCCTCCGCCATTTGCAGCACCGAAGTACAGCTACACTGGCAGCTCTGTGGCCCACTCCCTGACCAGCCAAGAGGGCAAACGAGGCCTTATTCACATTGCAGGAAAAGTTGTTGAGATGGAATACATATAGGTGGCAATAGTGAAATGCCTAAACACATAGAAGAATGAAAGGATCACAGCAGGGCCACGACTGTCCCCAGAAGAAACCTCGCCCCACGCTGTAAACATATTCTAGGTATCCTGTAATGACGAGTATCGTACAGGTGAGCAATGTGACAAGTGCTAACAATTTCAGTAAGTGGAAATCAGATGGCAACAAAAACCTGAAGACATACTTTTGCCCAATACCATTGTTGGCACATGCCATCAAGTTAGGTTAAGGCAGATTCACATAAAGGCTGTAAAGCTGGCCCCCAAGCAGTAGCACAAGGCAGATGTCATTCTCTGTCTCCCCATGCTGCCAGGATGTGTGTACATATGGCATCCTAATCTTCTTTACCCTTCTGTACAAACCAGTGTGCATGTGTGTAGGATCCAGCTGCCTGCACATGGTTTGCAAACCAGTGTGTCCTGACCCCATTCCAGGCAGAAATACTGGTCTCTACTCTCACCAATGTTGTGCACTGAACAGCAGGCCATGGTCATATGTACACCATTGGCCCCACTGGCATCTAGATAGGCTTGTCTGCAGTGCCAATGAGACTTGAGCCTACCAAACATGCACTCTACTACCATGCTGCAGCTACTGAGATTGAAATTGAATTATTTTGTTCCAAGGTCCCTGATGTTAGGGTACTGTTTCATGAGCCATGGCAGGAACGGGTTTGTAGGAATCCCCAATCTGTTGGCACAGATGCACTGCATAAAACAGTCTTGTTTCTGGGGAATAAAATCCTCAAGTACAAGCCAGATCACCTTAGTGAATCATGAATCTTTCCCATATGCCACATGTTAATATTCATAGAACATCTTCTCTGGACAGCCAAGCCTTGCCTAATGATGGAATAGTATCCTTTGCAGTTCACTTGCCTTTTGTGGCATGCAAACAATTGGCACCTGAATGCCATCAATGGCCCTAACACAATTTGGGAACCACATCCTCTGAAAACCAACTATTATTTGAGGAAAATTTATCATGCCAACCACCTGTGGATAAACCACTGTGTTAATCTCCTCACAAACTTCCACAACCATGACCCCAATAATGGACTTTCCAACTCCAAAGTGCTTTTCTATGGCCCTTAACGGTCTCAGATAGCTAGGTTCCACAAAGCAATAGCATCCTGCATTTCATTGGCATGTCTTCCCTCAGCTCAGTGTTCTGGCACTGGAGGGATGGCACAAGCTCCTCACACAGCTCCATGATGGCCTGTTTCCTCATGCTGAAGTTCTGGCACCCCTGCTGATCATCCCAAATTTGCAGGACAATATGAGAAGCGATGGTAAACTGAACAGGATTCTGTGGCAATCGGGGCTTTCAACATATCTGTCCATGGTGAATTGTGATTGTCCCTCAAGGCCTGCTGTCACTGATGTCTCAGAATATGCCATCCAGCATTTTGCTAAGCACCTACTCCACTGCATAAATATTTGTCTCACAATGAGGAGCAGGGCCATATCACCTATTTGCTCCATAACTTCACCCTCACTTCTCTCCCTGAAAAATTGGGTCAGTGTGATCCAACAGTGCCATTGTCGTGCGGGAAGGAGGAACACAAATGTGCTCTACACATGAGTCTAGGAAGGACTGCATTGTAGTACCAACAATACACCACAAACCAGTACCTAGAGTGCCTCTTTGTGATGCAAAGAACCCAAGGATACAACTCCTGAAAACATAGTGCTAAACTTGTATACCTTGAATAGAAGAGTGAATATAGGGAGATGGATGTACACAAGGTTCTACACATATCCAGAACAGCAAACATGGACTCTTAGGGTGGGTTTGGTGACAATGCCTGCATGAACATGATACAATAATCTGGTATGTGCACAAGTGTACACAAAGCCAAAGAGAGACTAGAGGCTGTTAGGCAGGCAAGAAAAAAGAAGAGATGGCAAAAGGGAATAATAATTAAACCATATCAGTGGCACAAAGTCTTTTTTAATTTGATGGCTCCCATATTTTATGACAAAATGAGTAAAATATCTTGAATAAATGTTGCTAAGTTTAAAAGCCACTGTTTACCAGTGGATCAGAAAATAGCATAGGTCCTGATTCAGAAACTCACTTCTTAAGTTATTTAATTATTTAAATATACTAGCGTCTATTTTTTAACAAATCAGGTGCAGTGGCATTGATAGACATACAAGATAATTGCTGTTTATGGAATGCACCAATCAGCTGAAGATGTCATAGGCACATTGTATTATACATTATTTAACTGAGTATGTTTAAATTTACAAAAGCTACAACAAATCTCATGACATGAATGTACATGACAAGTGTATTGAGTTGGTTATTTAAAGAAACAGCATTTTTCCCTTGGGTAGGAAATTTCATTGATAAGAAAACACTCATGCTATCTGTAATCTAGCCTCTGCCATTTATACAAATTAAATTCACATAGCTTGCATATTTTGTTTTATAAATTCATATTGTCTTTAATGTGGGCTGGGAGAAAAATGAGAATGAGACCGACTAAGTTAATGGAGGCAACCAGGAGTTATTTCAATATTAGGCCATGCATGCACGTTGGGCTGTATTTATAAAAAAACAAAAAACAAAAAAAAAAACAAAATCACAATTTTGGGTTTTTCCCTATATTTAATCCCTTTTTGGAAGTATTCTGTGCAGCATTCATCCAAGTAAAATATGTTCTCCATGGATCATTAACTCCTCTTTTCATAGTGGACAGTACTACTTAGCTGATCCCAAGGGAGTATGCAAGGAAAAATTGAGGCAGAAAGACATTATGAACTTCAATATAGATAACAACCATATTAAATTTATTTTAACAAAGATTACTTTCAAAAAGTCCAAATATATACTAAGCTTAATCAGAGTGAGTGCTAACTTGCATTCTTTTATATCATTTTTATGAGATATAGTCTGCTATTCAGTAATTTTCAGTTGCTATAGCAACTGTGGCAAATTATAGTACATGTGCTATAATATTTCAATGGCAAGAAGCAACTATAAAAAACACATTAAACATATTTGAAAAAAGGGACGATAGAGAAAAAATTTGCTTTTTACACAGTCAAAAAGCTTCCTTGCTATAAAGAATCCATTCTTTCTCTCTCTCTTTCTCTTTCTTTCTCTCTATGAACCCATCCAGTGCTGTAGAGACATGCACAGTTCAATTCTTTAAATAAACAGACAAAAATTAAAGCTAGCGTAATATCAATAAACACTGAGACTCATCAAAATAAGCCCCTCCTCCCAATACACTTCTCCCTCCAGGTCAATTCTTTTCTTTCAGTGAAAGACAAGAGAAAGGCCATGTACTGCGCCCTGAACGTCATCAAATTCAGGCTTTCTCATGCTATCTAGAGGAACATGTTAGGGGACACAGAAACAGAGAAGATGCTTTACTGTGTCGCCCAAACACTTATGCCAAAAAATTAGTGACACCCTGAGTTACACTATGGGCAAAGGAGAGTGAAAAGTCCTCAAAGCATAAAACACTTGACTGTATAGCTTAATTAAGACAGCCAGTATCTGCCTTCAAACAAGGATGCATTCGGTAGATGTCACTAAAATAAAAATTCACTGAGAACGTGGTTGGACATAGTGACCAAGGTTCTTCCAGCACTGAAGAAGCAATTTTTGTTTTAAAACACGACAGACCCTTTTATATCTTACCATAATTCCTAATGTTTTGTCATATGATCCAAGCCAGAGCTCATTCACTTAAACTTGCACAAAAGAATTTTAGCTGAGATCAAAATCTGGGAAGACAAACAGTAATAAAAAGAGGCTTGCACTGAGGAGGTGAAAATGCAGTCAAGGCTCTAACTGAGAACCTTGTAGTTGAGCTACAGCAGCTGAAGTATAGTCAGCAGAGAATTTTATTCCTCTAAATATGGTGAAAAAGGCCTCTTCCAGAACAACAAGGATCATCTACTAGTTTTCTACACCTTTCACCCTTAACCCTGTACAGGTCTAAATGGCTAAATCTCCAGTTGGGAGCTAGAGAAGGCAAATGATATGTTAACAGCATTATATTCATGATACTAATATGATACCAATACTTCCATTTAAAATCATTCTTTTGCTATGTCTGCTTTCCCCATAGCTGAGTACAAAAGGATGATACATTTAGGGGAAAAAAAAGAGACTGGAAATATTATTTGACATGGCATATAGATGTCCTATAGTCAACATTCATTGACAAAGGAGGATGTCCAGACAAATCTATGGCTAGATTTTAAAAATGTCGTGTACCAGTAACAACATTCTCAGGAAGGGCTTGTCTACATGGTACAGTAATGCATTCTATGGAGGTGTGATTTCTAAAGTGCCCTAACGTGTTATGCATTAATTGGGCCATGTAGACTGCTGATGCTCACTAAAGGTTGCCTAGTGTGCTTTAATGAAGTACTGTTTGAAACAGTAGTAGATTAAAGCACACCAACAGGGGCTACATGGACCAATTAACGTTCAATACATTAGAGTGTTTTAGAAATTACACCCCCATAGAGCCCTAAGACAATAAGATCACCAGGTAGAGCCCTAAGACAATAAGGTCAGTTGGATCTCATATGTTGGTGCACACAGTGATTGCTGGCAGGAAGGTCAAAAACGAATCCCCTTTCTCCAGACACATGTTCAGCAATACACAATTGGCCAAGGGCTTTGTGACCCAGAAGAGCACATTCTATATTCCTCTAGCTTTGTAGTGAAGGTAAAGGTTGGGAAAACTCAAACAGTACATTTTTCTGAGTAGCACAAATGCAGTATGAAATGATATTTGGGCTCAGCTGAATACTCCCAGTAGCACAGACATAATCAAATCTAGCTTTCCATGCAGAAGTGGGCATTTTTGTTTAAATATTGGATAACTATATGCTTGAATTCCCAGTCTGCTTATCCAAACATTGACTTTGGGAATGCAACAACATGTACACAGTCCTAGGACAAGTATCAGAGGGGTAGCCGTGTTAGTCTCTATCTGTAAAAGCAGCAAAGAGTCCTGTGGCACCTTACAGACTAACAGAAGTTTTGGAGCATGAGCTTTCGTGGGTGAATACCTGCATATATATACCTGCTCCTGGAAATTTCCACTACATGCATCCGACGAAGTGGGTATTCACCCACGAAAGCTCGTGCTCCAAAACTTCTGTTAGTCTATAAGGTGCCACAGGACTCTTTGCTGCCAGTCCTAGGACACACATTTTAAGGCTTGCTTGAAAATTTGGCTGTGGGTAGATTTCAGATTACTGAATATTTTACTCATTCCTCAGAGCAGACGCTTTTCAGGATTTTTTTCCCACTGCATGAATGGGATGTTTCTCATGTGAGGTTTATTGTCAATAATGGACATACAAAAAACATTTACTGACAATCAGAAGTTAGCTTTTTAAATGGTTTGCTTTGTACAGATTTTTCCATTCTGTCCATTTTACAAATGAGCACATGGACAAGCCAGTTGCATGAATCCCTAGCAAAAATAATATACCACATCTGGAACTAGCAGAACAACTAGAATTTACCCAGGTACTTTTGCTAGAGTGTGGCTTGACCAAGTTAGCTGGGCAGGGAGAAGGGAAGCGAGGTTCCTCACAAGCTGCCCCTCTCCTTTCATGGCCTCCCTGGATGTTGAGTCCAGGCAAACAGAGTTAAGTAGGTATTGTACGTATTACTTATTCTCCCCATTCCCAACCTTGGCTTCATCCCCCCAATATGCCAACCAGTACAGCTGAACTGGTGCAACTGGGTAGTAATTTGCTGCTGTTCAGGACCAGCATAATATTACTACTCCCTATTGGAGCAAGATGGGAGCAAGAAAGGATGCACATTCCTTCCCTGTGCTGCTCCTGGGACCGTACTGCCATTTAGCAGCGTATAAGGGGTAGATCCTAAATATACAGTTGACACTGGGATGAGCAACATAAGTAAAACATACCAAACATAACAAATATCAATACCCTCACTTAAGAGGCAGCTGGTTCTCAAAGACAAATACGTCAATTTGTTATTATCCTTATATAGATTAGCCTTGATCTTTGAGTTTCATCCGTGTTACTGTATTTTTCTATGCAATATACCTCTGTAAATAGTTTCATAGCAGTGAGTTATCAATGTCCTAAGAATGCCTGATTGTTATTTGAAGAAAAGATACTCTAACAGACAGCTGCAGTGAGAAAACTGCTAGCAATGAAGTGCTAATCAGTTAGGATCCAATCCTACAAACACTACCAGGAACAGTGATTGCTAGAGTAAATAGATGCTGTTGAAGTAGTGCTTGGTAGTAAAGTATCTGCAGCTTTGGGCTCTAAACATTTAATTTTTTGTGTGCCAAATCCTGGCTGCTGGTGCCAGTTACACTGTTTGCTGATTAACCGCTATTTGGCAGTCTCTTTCTGCTGTTTAGCTTCCAGGGCTATGCGGCTTCTTGCTTTTTCTTTCAAGCTGCATGCCTTCTGTCATCCAATTCTATTTCTTTTTCCTCCTCCACTCTTCCTAGCTTTTCAGTCCATTCTGCTATCTGTCTCCAGCCTCTGTACGTTTATTTCAGCCAGTTTGAATTGTATAACTCTCACTGAGGACGCTGTCTTTGCACTCAAGTCTCTTTGGTAGATCAGGCTGTTCCTTTGGTAGTGTGTTATGATTACTCATCTTGTACTTCCTTTTGTTCTATTACCTCTACTGGAAATAAATAGAAAGTAACAAACTGTAACCTTTTCTTTTTATATTCCCAGCCTTCTCACTTGTGAATCTCTCAGGAACTAATTTACCAATGCTTGGCATGTGATCCTTGGCTAACCATATCCTGCCATGACTATGCCACTGTCATGCTTTCTTGGGGGTACCCAGGACTTAGTCATGTTATTACCACTCTGCCTCCAGCATGAGAGAGACTTGCTGGTGTGAAACTGTGTTAGCTCCCTGACACCTCCAGTTTGTTGGCCACCCACTCAGTCTCCTCTGGGCAATGCTAGCCCTCAGTTTGCTGTGCAGATGAACAATAGGTTCACTCCAGTCCCTGATGCATTTGGGGTGTTCTGCTGTGGTATCCAGCACCTGCCACTGGCTACTCACAGAAATGCCAGGTTTGCTATCTCCAAAGGGACAGTGTACACACTAGCTTGTTTGAGTCAACTGAGTCATCAGCACCTATTTAACATTACAGCACTGAGATATATATATAGTGAAAACAATCATAAGTGTATTATCAAAGGCTAAGATTTAAGAGATAGTGAGTAAGGATAATAATGGAAACAGAAAGGTTGCATATAAAACAAAATCTATTCATGCTTTCTAGAGATTAAGTTTAACTTCAACAGGCTAACCATCTATCTAAAAGCTGTGTATTCTCACCCAAAGACTTCGTGCAGCGTTTCTACCCAGGGCAGGTTGAGATCTCATTCTCATGAATGTAATTGCATGGTCTGATTAATTCCTCAGGTGCAGGATAAAGAGGTGCCTTTTTTCCTTCTTCTTATATTCTGCCAAACTCATTATTGGTTCCCAGAGTCAGGATGAACCCCTTGGATCTTATTTTCCGGTGTACTGACTTCACGTTGTCTTTATATGCAAACACACCTTCCTCTGTTTGGCTTACGACGCAATCTACATTCTTTATTTGGCAGAAGCCTGTTTGTCAACCCTGTCTTGATTCAGACTTTAGGGATATATTTCCATTATACATATATATCTTTTTACATAGTATCTGTATATGCATTTCACAATTATATTAATTATCAGCGTTATCTTGGCCTTCATTTAAGATTTTACATGACATGATTTATGGGTAAATACTATGAAAGGATTGTACTAAGTGTAGTGAGTTTTTCAGGCCTGGTAGAAGTTACAGAATAGTGAACCCTTTGCTAATTGGCGTTGAAGGGTCTTAGGGTCACTGAATGGAACTTAGAGCAGCCCTCAGTCCCAGGACACCAGAGGATCAGGGAAGTGCAAATGTAACTTCCTTCCCCAACTCCCCATCCCAGGTACTGTACTGTGCGCAGCTTATCTGAGCCTGGATCTCTGGTCCTCCAGCCCTCTTTCAACTTTTGGAGAAAGGAATCTTTTGTTTAAGCTATTTGTAGTTTGTTTATCAAACACTTGTCTTTAGCAGAGTTTAATAATTTGATTCCCTTAGGATTCTTGAGTTCCATTCAGACTGAGGCCTCCCCTAATTTTTCCTTGTTGCTCTGAAAGAACAGCTTGTCTAGACAGCAATATTGTCCAATGGTATGCCAGAATTCTCAAGAAGGAGGGGAGGGAATCTGCTGAGCATTCAGAGAAATTCATCTGCATTCTGTCTGTGTGCTCTGAGATGATAGAAAAATCTAGGCTCCTGGTCTATTTTCCTAGCACTGCCATTGTTACAAGAGTAGCATGTCATCCTATTAGTATACTTTTAGAAGGCTACCATTTTTTATATACAGGTATAGTAATTTTGGGGGTGGATGAGCCAGTTGGTTTTAACATCTGAGTCAGAGGTGAAAGTAAGCTGGTTCAGTATGGTACGGTGTACAGGCAAGAGACGGTACGCTGTGCTGGACTGCACTGGCTTCTCTGGGGGTGATTTAAAGGGCCCAGGGCTTCAACCGCTGTGGGGAGCCCTGAGCCCTTCAGATTGCTGCCAGAGCTCTGGGAGCTGGGCTCTGACAGGGATTTAAAGATCCCGGAGCTCCGGCCCCCTGGAGCCCTGGGCCCTTTAAAGCACTGCCCGAGCCCCACTGCCAGGCTCTTTAAAGGGCCCGGGGCTCCCCACTGTGGCAGGAACACCGGGCCCTTTAAATCCCTGCCCATGGCAGGCTCTGGGGCCCTGGCAGCCAGGATCCAGCGGAGATTTAAAGGGCCCGGGGCTCCATAGAGCGGCTGGAGCCCCAGGCCCTATAAATCACCTCCGGAGCCCTGCTGCCACTACCCCAGCCCTAGTCCAAGCCCTGCTGCCCCGGGGTAGCAGCAACAGAGTTTCTACAGTGATTTAAAGGACCTGGGGCTCCAGGCCCTTTAATTTGCCCCCAAACCCCGGGGCTCCCAGCCGTCTCTGGAGCTGGTAGCTCTGGGGTGATTTAAAGGTCCTGGGGCTCCCTGCTTCTTCTTGTTGAGGCTATGCCCCGCTCAGGACTCTGGCGTACTGGTAAATCCTTTAAGTTACTTTCACTCCTGATCAGAGTGTTTTATAAGCTGATGATATTCCCAATGCCCAGTGACTTTTCTTGCAGATCTGACAGTCTGTCTGCCCAGGAGGGAAAAATTTCTCCTGTTTGACTGGAAATATTGTCGAGTAATGACTGTACTCTTATACCTGGGCATCCTTTTTCCTTCAACTGGTTAATCCCCAGGGCCTTTGAAATGTTTCTGAGTTGCGCCAATATCAGAAACTATTTCTAAAGATATGATCCAGTGCTACTGCGAGAAAATCCATGCTCAATGTCTTTGTTATACAAGACTATTTTGTTCAGCTTCATAAACTAGTAAATAGTTCTGAAACAGCACCACCTCAGTGGACTTTAAATGAATGTAAGTGACCTGTTTTAGAATATATGAGAATTCAGCAGGAGGACAGTGGAATCACTTATGAACACACAGACTCATTTAATGGTACCTACTTCAGGAATAGGGATAAGGTCTCCCTTTTTTTATAATAACCTTAGTGTTCTTAATACAGGCTGGCTCCATATTCTCTGGACTCTCCTTTGCTAACATATGAATGTGTTATTGATTAATTATTCATTGAGCGCTATCAGTTTGTTTAATACTGTACAAAACTAGAGGAAAACATGGTTCTGCCTCAAGAAGATTACATTCTAAGCTGGATAGACAATACATAGAGTCTAGCCCACATTTTCAGACAGCTGTTTTGTGCTGCAACACTAGCAGATTCTGGCCACAAAACCAGTGCTGTTCACCTCAGGAGAATCAGACCAGTGCAGGGGGAACCTCTGATTGTGGAAAGCCAGTGTAATGATTCCTGTGCTACTGCTCCCTCGTTGCTACTAGGGGGCTTGGCTTGGGATCTCCTACACTTCACTGATCCTCAGCTGCCATAATCTTCCTTTAGGACTGTTGGCAGCTAGCAAAATTTAAAGCAGCATAAAGGCTGCTCTAAGTTATGCTTTGAGACTGCCTGGCACACAGCTGATCAAGTAATGGGGGAGCATATATGACATTTTTACAACCCTCTCCTACACTACTCAGGCATAGCCAAGGGTCTGGGCCTCTGTATATTGGTGGACACATACTATACTAGATAACCGGATGAAAATCCAATCACAAAGAGGTGGTGACATTTTCCTTCACAAATTACATGCATTTTTTTTGAAGAGAGAGTGATCTTTTGGCACACAAGGAGCAGGAGTGAGTTCCTTGCATAAGAGCCTGCATGACATGAGAAGAATTTAATGATCAGATATTTTAGGAAGCAGTTGGTCTTTATATAGAAACACCATACAAATACATAATTGGCACACTCTTCCTTGTCTAATGTTTTCCAGTGCTCTACTTACCGATAAGTTAGTTGCTTTCCTGACTGTCTTTGTTACCATACTTTTACAGAGCTTCCCCCACTCCCAAAATGTTAATTCTCCTTTTGGGATTGTTGGGTCATAAATGCCCTATAGTTCCTTCACTTCTCCATATTCTTTGTCAAATCCAATGCACCTCACATAACTCCAGTGCAACAGTTCACCCAGTGCTATTGATTGGCATTAGTAATTGCCCATCATTAAGATGCATTTTAGAAATTGCTCAAAGACATCTGGACACATCTGGACCATTTGAGTGGCTGCTTTCTGTGGCAGTGTCTTCCAGCAACCTTCACACTTCAGTCTTCTCCAGCTCATGGTCAATCAATGAAAACCCTTTTGCTTTTCCTGGCTGCAGAGGAGCTCTCATTAATCTTCTTTATCACTTCATTATAGTGAAATTACAGTAGTTGTCCAAAACTGGCTTAGGAATTGGAATTCAAATGCATTGGTGAGCTTTATTTCAACCTTGGACATTGAACTCTAAGCATGATCAATCTTAGGATAAATGCTTACTCTCATTTAATCTGAGTGAGACACTAGCAATACAGTATATTTAAATAAATTAGACACTTCTAAGTAGCAGAGCTGACTGCAAAATATTTTCCCAACAAGTGAGATACTTGCACTTATTCTTTTATCCAACCTCACAAAGATGCTCAAATTTTGTTGTTTTCTTCAGAAAACTAGTGATGTTTTGTGTGTCTCCTCCTCACTGTTGGCTGTCTTAATCAGATAGCTGGTATTAGTCAGAGAACACCAGAGTGTCAGCCATACAGGTCTCAGAAAAGAAGGGGAACTCAGAGCCAGCAACTGTACCTTCTTTTTTGATGGAACAATGTGCTCTTCCCTGTACATAGGGTCCACTATGTACCTACTGCCTTGGGAACTGCAGATGCTTTTGCTACGCCACTTTTAGGTCTCAAGTATCAGAGGGGTAGCCGTGTTAGTCTGGATCTGTAAAAGCAGCAGAGAATCCTGTGGCANCATTTTCCACTTTGCTCTGATGTCAGTGACTACAAAAGGTGCAAGGCAGTGGAGAATCAGCCCCAGTGTATTTACAAAAATATAAAGCATTGGGATTTCCTCAAATAATGTAAAAGCAGCAGAGAATCCTGTGGCACCTTATAGACTAACAGACGTTTTGGAGCGTGAGCTTTCGTGGGTGAATACCCACTTCGTCAGACTCAGGACGCAGGTATTCACTCACGAAAGCTCATGCTCCAAAACGTCTGTTAGTCTATAAGGTGCCACAGGATTCTCTGCTATTTTTAGGTCTGTGTCTTTCAGCATGGGAGTCAGGAGAAGAGAAATCTATAATGGGAAAGATGTAGGGAATGGAAGAAGGCTCATGACAGCTGCCATGCTATTTTCACTCCATTCTCCACAGCTCTGGAAGAAAGAGTTCCACTTTTGTGTAAGATAAACATGGGAGGTGGGGTGCCGAAGAGGTGATTGTTGCAACCCTAAACCTAATGCTCAAAATTTTTGGTCTGGCCAATTGTTGGTCAGTACCGGATCGTGTGCAACAATGCAGGCATGTCGGGAGCAAAAGAAATAGTGTGCCGGGTGCAGTCCCCTGTCAACGTAAAGGGCGCCAGCCTGGAACCTGGAAGGTGAAGGAGCTGGGAACAAATCTGACACTGACATGAGTAAGAGTCCCTAGATAAAACCACATTGCGTGTCAAAAATTGGCAGAGTGCCTGCGTGTTAGCTGTATGGACTGATCACCCTACCAGTCAGGGCCCTTCCCGAATTTCACCGGCTCATGTCGTGTCGTGTCAAATTCATGTCCCACAGATTTGTCATGTACTCGGTGTCCATACTGCTGGTTAGTTGCATCTGGAGTGCGGTACGTGAATTCTAATCTCTATAGATATTTCCACCTAATCTTTCTTTTTTCTTCCTCTCTCTGTCCTTCCTTTCTCTCAGTCCTAAGCTTTACATGTTTTTATTCCGTTAATTTCTCTAGTTGATGAATTACTTTCCCGGGCCCAAGCTGTAATTCATTCCCTGTTACTGATAATAAAATAGCCATTTGGCTTTAAATTCTATTTTTGCTGTGTCCCGTCTTTCCTTCCCCCATCAAACAGCCACTCGAACCTCATTTGTCTTGGTCATGGTGTCACGAACAGGATGGGGCGAGGAAAGTTGCCCCCCATCACCCCCACCCACCCATGTTGATTGTCTGTGGCAAACTGAGGCTACCGATAAGACCCCTGACGATGAGTTTAATCATCTCTAATATCATGTTTTGCTCGACTGAGAGCAGCCACAGACAATTAGTTGGAACTGTATTATTGGGGTTGGGTACTCAAGCCAAACCTACAACATTAGTCTATCTATCAGTGCCGCAGGCTGTCTTCTAACATGTCATATGGGCCTTCGGTTAACTCCCTTGGAGCCCATCTATTGGCCAACTTGCACCAAGTCTGGGGAGACTGGTGCTGGAACTGACCCAGTACGCTTGTGGAGAGATGCCCAAAGGGTCTTGAAAGCAGCCGGTGGCACCTGTCCACCCTCCACCAATCCTCCGAGGCTCCCAAGCAGGGGCCCCACATACGAATTAGTAATTCAACTCATCCAGGAGCTAGAGGATGGGAAATATCTAAAAAACTCCGCCCCGATCAATATAAGCCAGAAGCCGTTGCCAGCGCTTATCATAAAATCCTAGGTCTGGTCCTGGATAAACTAACTGTATTTACGGAGGCCTTGACCTCCACCACATGGGAGATAGTCGAGACCCCCAAAACCCTCGATAAGACCCTACTACCACTGCCTGAACTTTCTGAGCCTTCCCCCCCACTGTACCCATCGGCCCCTAGTTTATATCCAGCCCTACCACCAACCCACCCCACAGTAAATCCAAAGGATCCAGAGCCTGACCCTATGGAGGATCTACCAGTGCAAGTAACCCATACTAAGATAGATCAAACCGGGGTGCAAAACATTACTTAGAGTGGCGCACCCGTAGTAAGGCAGAAATGAAGGAGTTTATCAATGATACGGGGCAAGAGCCAAATGAGCCGGTATTTATGAGCTAGCTGGGACAGCTCATTTTGGAATACAGCCAGGAATTAGTCGACCAGGAGGAGGCGACCCTTGTAGCTTGAAGCCTGGTCCAGAGGAACGGGCCGCGGACTGCTTTTAATGGCCCCTACGTGGCCAATTGCAGTGCCGGCAGCAGCTTATTTATAGATACAGAATAGCCCCGTGACATTTCAACTTCCTTCCGGTGGAATCTCCACCCCCCGTGATTTAATTTTCACCATTGTAGGGGCATCCCTTATCTGGTGGGACCCTACACAAACTCCTTTAAATTTAACACAAGCACCGCAGCAACTTTGTTGGTTTCAGGCCTATTGCTACGTTACTGACCCAGCTGCCATCCTCATACATGAGCAAGGGGTAGATATGATGCTTGACAGTAGTCCCCTAGGGGACACAAGCACGCTGTTATGGATGCGAGAATTCCAGGGGCGGCCAGTCACCTCGCTATACCAGGCTATGGACTGCCTAAAGTGGCCCAATCCCCATCCCACAGTAGCAGCGAGAATGGTTGCATCCAGAACCAAACCCAAGTACCCTGAGATCCTATATAGAGCGGAAAATCTTTGGTTTCCTGTTAAATAAGGGGGGTCTTAGTAAGGACGCCGCTCGCAAGCTAACTCCCACACAACAAAAAGAGTTCACCATAACCCTGGGGTTGGAAGACCGTCCAGAAGGCTCACATCAGGAAAACAGCACGAGACCGGGTGTGTAATGGCGGCCAACACCTGGTCTTGTGAACCCAGGCTGTACTTTCCCCTAGTTACCCTTGATAACCAGCAAGTTCAGTTTCTGTTAGACACAGGCACCCAAGTGTCCATCATTCCCCCGTCCATACCTCACAAACGTACAGGTCGCACCATCTACGTCCAAGGGATCAATAGTATCGAGTTCCAACCCGAAGTCAAAGTTAAAGCTACCCTCCAGGATAACCCCGTCCAGTTTACTGCTCTCCTGGGAGACCAGGCCCTCCTTGGAGTGGGCGAGCTAAAGGCTTTTAAACTAGCCCCAGTCATCGCCCATGCCCTACCGGCCGCCTTGAGCGCTCGTCCTCACGAACCTCGTGCGAGTAATCCAACCCCATGGAAATATCAATCTATCCCTACCCCCACAAGGGAAACCCTCCATCAGTTAACTCCTAGCCCAGCTTGAGAATACTCGGCGTATCTGTCGTGTTACTGCCAGCTGATATCTATCCAGCGCACGGGGCATCCCAAAGCACTCATGAGTTCCGTATGGTCATTGATTACCATTCGGCTAATCAACATATTGAGGCGCTTGCATTTGCAAGACAGTGGGATCTACCCACAATTGAACACATCCTATTTAACCATCAGGCCAAGTGGGCATGCACCCTCGATCTCAAAGATATGTTTTACCAGATACCCCTCTACGACCCACAAGGGCTCCTCAATTTCGCGTATGAAGGTGCCCAGTATCAGTGGCGGGTCTGCCCCCAAGGGTACCGAAATTCACCCACCTGCGCTACCGAGGACCTGAGTCGGACCCTTCAAGCCGTCTCACCCCAGTCTGGGGTCGAGGTCGTCCATTACGTAGACGACATTCTCATCTGCAGCCCCGATTCTGGCCCTGTCCAAGCCCTCACTGATCAGGTCCTCCAGGCCCTAGTTAATGACGGGTGGGAGGTTAACAGGGCAAAGAGTTGTCTACTGCCATCAACCTCGTTCCAGTTAAGGAGGGAATCCTCCAGCATTCCTCATACCATTTACCACAGTTGCAATTTAAGGTGGGAGTCCACCCCCCATGAAAACAAATTCAAAGAATACTTGGGATATTTAAATACCACCAGGCTTTCCTCCTGACGAACTTGCTCAATGCTCTCTCCATCGTCCAGCAATTCGCAAAGAGCGAAAGGTTGCTCTGGATTGAGGAAGCCGATCAGGCCGTGAATAGTTTAACGATATGGCTTCATTCTAACCCAACCTTATATGAGTGGGAACTCAAGGACCCAATTCTTATCGTGTTATCAGTCACAACTCACGGCATAAATGCCACTATCACTCAAGAAAAACACCCAGTATATCATAGCTCCCATGCCTTTAATGGTCCGGAGTATTGGTATGGATCAGTGGGACACATGCTCCTTGGAGTCAAGCTTATCACCCCTTGGGCTCAGGTGGCTCATGGAAAACTCCAAGGCTTTCATGTACAGTTCATCCCCTGGCTGTCATTCATTTCAGTCCCACAATTCCACGGTTCGTCAGCCACTTGGGAGAAACTGGTATTTATGGCCCAGGAGGCTTTTGGTCAATGGGTATTATGCTCAAGGTCCACGGCTGAGGAGAACCCCAGCTTAGCTGAGCTTAGTGCATTTGACCCATGGATTGTATCCGACGGGGGCACAGCCCCCTCCCCCCCGTGCTGGAATTTTTTGCCAACAGTGTGAGGTGTTCCAGGGTGAACTCCTCCCAATTCATATCTCAGCCCAACTGGCAAAGGTCCAGGGTATATTTTTGGCCGCCTCCCACTTTGTCTCAGCCCATCCTTGCACCCAGGTCGTCCTCGGTATTGATTCCACTTACAGGGTATCCATCCCAACTCGCGAGGGACAGCCACGGGCGCATGAGGACCTATGGGATCAAATCTTCACCCTCATGTATAAGACCAAGTTGCCCTGGTTCGTCACCCATTGCCCATCCCACCGACCTGACAGCAACCTCCTCCGTGCCGCCCTTGACCAGCATCTTCGGGGCTTTAAGGCCAAGACCCCTAGTAGCCCCAAGGTGTTCTCCACTACTTTCGCTGGCTCCTGGGACCCCTTTTTAACATGGCTGCATGAAGAATGGGGGCACCTCCCTGGGCGAGCCCTCCACCAAATTCTCACATCTCACGGGTGCCATAAAGCAGATCTAACCCATTGACACTGCAATGAGGCCATTCGCGCCTGTAAGCAGTGCCAGATAAGTCACCAAATGTCCCAGCCTGTTATAGTTCATGGGGCTGTACGACCCCAGCTCTTCAAACTTGGGTACCATTGGCAATTAGACTTAATTGGCCCTCTCGCTGGAGCCAAATTATTCCCAAAGAGTCTAGCAGCCATGGATCTAGGCTCTCGCCAGCTCCATTGCTCACCTCTGAGACGATCTACGGTCCCAGTGGTCAATAAGGGATTACTTCAAGTTCTTGCAGCATGGGGTATCCCGTCTGAAATCCAAACTGATGGGGGTCCCCCATTTACTAGCCATAGTTTTGAGGCTTTAGTCGCCAAATAGGGTGTCCGGCTCCACGTTCATCTTTCCTATCAACGTCATATCAATGGTGTCGTAGAGCGTCGCACTGGAATTCTCAAAACACAACTCCGTACCCTTATTGGAAAACCAGACTACAAAGGCTGGCACCTAGCCTTACCCCAAGCACTGATCACTCTAAACGCAGCTTACAGTCGATGGCCACAACTCGACCTGGAGCCACCCCCACCCTGGAAACCAGTTTTTGCCCCCCAAGAGCAGGTGTGGCTCCATACCCCAAAAGCGTCTGGGTGCCCACAACCCCTTCCAGCTGTTGTTTCCGGCCCCGGCCACTTCCCCAACACGTATCATGTTGTACGCACTGGTCAATCAGAAACCAGGCTGGTCCATCACAACTGGCTCAGCTGGCGATCATAACGGGACCCACCCTAGGGCTCGTCTGATCTCTCATTCTCTCGTTCCAGGTCTATTCGTGACCGTATCAGCTGCCTCAAGATCCCCTGGCAGAATGGACTCTGGCTTATGCCCGTCAAGAAATCCTGTCCGCTAATTCAAGTGACATGTGTCTCATTCCCTCAACTCACCACTGTATTGTATGTTCTAGCCCCCAGTCTGCCCTTGGGGGGGGCTCTTTTTCTTCGGTTTCCTTTCCATTAATAATGTATCTTGTGAAGAATCCGCTTTGCGGTGTAATGAAACTGATTGGCCCTGGCAACATTTGTTCACCTGTAATTCCTCTAATTCAGACTGATTTGTAACTTCTAGCACCCCTATCTCCATTGTTGACCCCAACCCACTGGCCAGTCCCTGTTTTGTGTTTTTGGGCCCCAAGTCTATTCGTTCTTGGGGATCGTATCCCAACTGCTCTCACTTTTATATGCCTCTGCCCCCTTATTCGGCAAAGTCCCCGGACTCTACCATTAATTCCCTCAGCTGGTACAAGCAACAGTTTAACTCTACTCTATCTGCTCTCAAACGACTATCCTTGCCTATTACTATTTTTAATTCCTCTTTATGGTGGTCTTCCACCCGGTTTTCGGCTGATCCTATTAATCGAATCATCGGCCTTAGGGCCATTGATTGGGCACGCCGATCCTGGCTTACAGCTGCCCTTCTGTTAGAGAATCACTGGGCGTCAGCTTCAACTTCTAGCCACATCCCCAAGTGGCTCAATACACTCTCCTTGTATGCCCCCCCCTGGAATCTATTGGTTGTGCGGGGACAGTGTCGCTCGCAATCAACTCCACTCCCCCAAGGGTATTTGTGCCCTCGGCCAAGTCTTTATCAAAGGAGGGGGCATTTTTCATAGACCCCCCCTCCGTGTTTGGCCCACAGAAGCGTGAGTTCTTGTGGTGGACCAGGATAAAATTCACCACTGAAACCCTTTTCTGGGGCTTTGTACAGTTTAATCCCCTCAATTATGCCTTTACTCTTAACCAACTTCGTAGTCTGTCAACGAGTTTAGAAATGCTTACTAATCTTACAGTGCTTGGATTCCTTCAGGTTGATGACTTCCTTACCATGTTAGCCGAGTATGCCGAACAAAATCATCTTATGCTGCAGACCCTGTTACACCAGGACTTCTGTGAAGCCCTAGAGAACCTTGATCCTTGCTTTAAGGGCCAATGTTGTCTTCGCCTATGTCCTGGATGGAACAACATCTCCGCTATCTCCCAGCAACTATCATCCCTGGCTATCCGCATCAGCGATGAACACTAGTCTTGGGACTGGTGGCAGACCACTCTGTCAAGTTGGGAACTGGGATCATGGTCACAATCCCTTAAGCAATGGCTAATTATCACAGCAATTGTAATTGTCGTATTTTGTTTGGGTCTTGCAATTACCAAAGCTTTAATTGTAAAAACTGTGTCTGCGTTCCCCACTCAAGTTAAGTACCCCCCCCTCCAGCCAATTGACAACCAGTCGGACACCAAATCCTCGATCTAAATTTCTATCTCCCCAAGGCTCAAACCCCTTCCTGGGTGTGGACAGTCCCTTTCGTAATGGACCGACAATCGGCCGTGGGGGCATGTCGCAACCCTAAACCTAAAGCTCAAATTTTTTAGTCGGGCCAATTGTCGGTCAGTACTGGACTATGTGGAATAATGCAGGCATGTCGGGAGCCAAAGAAATAGTGTAGTCCCCTGTCAACATAAAGGGTATCAGCCCGGAACCTGGAAGGTGAAGGAGTTGGGAACCAGTCTGACACTGACACGAGTAAGGGTCCCTAGACAAAACCACATCACGCGCCAAAAATCGGTAGAATGCCTGCGTGTTAGCGGTATGGACTGATCACCTTACCAGCCAGGGCCCTTTCCGAATTTCGCCGGCTCATGTCATGTCGTGTCAAATTCACGTCCCACAGATTTGTCATGTACTCGGTGTCGATACCGGTGATCAGCTGCATCTGGAGTGCGGTACGTGAATTCTAATCTCTATAGATATTTCCACCTAATCTTTCTTTTTTCTTCCTCTCTCTCTGTCTCCTTCCTTTCTCTCAGTTCTAAGCTTTACATGTTTTTATTCCGTTAATATCTCTAGTTGATGAATTACTTTCCCGGGCCCAAGTTGTAATTCATTCCCTGTTACTGATAATAAAATAGCCATTTGGCTTTAAATTCTATTTTTGCTGTGTCCTATCTTTCCTCCCCCCATCAAACAGCCACTCAAACCTCATTTGTCTTGGTCAATGATCATGGGGAAGGAAATGATTGTGGCAGGCTTTGGAAAGGTAGAGAGGACAGCTGTGAAAGAGATTAGGGCAAGAGCAAGGGGTTGGATGAACAGAAAAGGGGATCAATATGAAAAAATATGAGAAAAAGGAAAGAAAGAAAGTAAAAAATTAATGAAGAGGAAAGAAAGCATAGGTAAAAGGGAAAAAAGAGAGGACTCAAAAAAGAAAGAGGTAAAAGGACTGCACTGATAATTTTGTTAGGCATTTAATGGTCTTGCTTAGAGAGAGAAAGAAAGTAAAAAGAAAGCACACACAATGTTGAGACTAGTTAGTATTCACAAGTGCATTCATTTTTCAATATTATATTGCATTTCCCTAGCACACACCCTATAGATCTCTATTTTGGGAAAAGGGCTGGGGTGGGTAGATACTAGAAGTAGAAGTAGAATGAAGGCTTTTCTCTTGGGGGCCCTTTCAACTCCTAAATTCCTCCCTGCAGATATGCATTAGACAGCACAGAACTTTTAAACTTTCATAAAGTGAGAAAAATATTATCATCTATTTTAATGTCGTTTATTGAACTTAGAAGGTTTTTTCCCCTTTGTCTAATGGGAACAATGTTCACAGCTTTGGAGAACACTCACAATAAACAGCTTCTGTGGTTATTGAATGTCTTGGAAACACTGCGGGTTTTTTTTAATCATCTGCAAAAGCTGTTTAACGTCTTGTATATACCTTCACCATGAACATTATGGCTTAATTATTTTTTTCTTGAAGTGCTGAACTGGATTGGAAACACTGATATGCCTGTTTTCATCATCATGCATTGCCATTTTGAAATTTGTATTTTAGAATCCCCTAATCATGGGAGGGATACGTTCTGGAATATTTTATAGCAGGAGAATGTGGTTTCTGGGAAATGCCAAGTGCTAATAAAGTTAGGTAATGCAGATTTGCCTTTGGAAAACTTTAACTTTCACGAGCTCCTTATTCCCTCTGGGACAGTCTTTTTTTTTTTTTTCCGGGGGGGTGGGTTTGGGAGTGGGAAAGAGTTGGAATTGGTAGGAAAGTTTGAAAAAAACCTGCCAGGGTTTGTTGAGAAAGGTGTGAAAGGGTGATAGGCCTGCCTGGCAACAGTACATTCCTATATTGTTCCTACAGGCCTGTTTTCAATGTATGACCTGATACAGGAGTTTGACTTCATATATCTTTAAAAATTAAAAGGAGGGCTGTGGTAATGTTTTGACAAGATGCCTAGACATATTCTCACTTACTTTAACTGTTAAAAATTAGCTGCATTTGGAAATTGAGCACTTAGGGGAGAAGTTAATTTTTAAAAGCCCTTATTGGGAACTATAAAAGAGGAAAGAGACATTTCAACGCAGAGTTTGAATGATATTTGGGAATTGTAGGATTGTAAAAACAGGTCCTACTGTTATAGTACATGTGGTAGCCTAAAGCCCACAGCTTTCTAATAATTGTAATCTGCTACACCCCCCTGTGTAACAGATATAATTATGTTAACAACTTTCCTACTTAGAAACCATACATTCCCATTATGAAGCCAGCTTCATTTAATTAGCATCATGTAGTAAATTAGCAGTTATAAGGACTGCTGGGTTCAAGGGGCTCTCCATTTTCTCACCATCTATTTAATCCTCAGTCAACGCTGAGATTACTACTCACTGAATTTCCATAGACAAAAAATGCTGACACCCTTTTTAGATGTTGTTATTCAGTCTGTGTATGGATTTGGAACCAACACTCTTGTACATCTGCCCAGGAGTTAGGATCATTGAATTGCCCATTCCTGGTTGGAATGATGAAAGGATGTGGAGGGATCATGCATACCAGCATTGTTATTTTTTCTTATAAAAGCATCAGTATCTGAGTGGGCCCTTTTTACCACACAAAAGCAATAATTAACATTCCAGGGTAAAAGATCAGCATTGGTAAAAAAGAGAGACCAGACTGGGAAAAGTAATGCATTTTAAAGAGCAGTTCCCAAATCCTCTGAACATTTCAGTGAGAAGATTTTTTGCATACAGTCCTCAGCGGCATATATAAAACCAAAGTGCATTATTACTAATCCTATTAGTTTGCTACTAGATAGCAGCTATTATGACACAAAAACATTTCTTGTGATAACACATATACCATTTTAGCTGCACTAGTAACATGTAAGAATTCTTTTCTGCACTCTTGGAAAAATGTTTAAAACTGCTATTCAAGTGTTTTACCTATAAACAATATAATAATTTCCTCACAACAGAATTATATTTAAAAGCCACAGAAGCTGCTTGAAGTGGGAAGAACTCTTCATTAGTGCCATTGCCTCTCTGCTTGGATGACACACTGGCATCAATTGTCATATATTATAGTCAAAACAGAAACATATGCTGTAGTTCTTTTTTGGGAATGAACTGCAAATATTTATAGTCTCCACTGGGCATAGTGCGCCACATCCTAGTCTCACTAAAGTCAATGCAAGTTTAATCATTGAATTTGGGGGGACTGGTATATAGACCTATGTGATTTGGATTATTCTACTTAGTGTGAATTAATTTCCAGTGCCTGCAGAGGGTGTGCCAAATCTGTGATCTGTGGACAGAAAGAATATTCTGGAGAAAAAGACTGAAGAAGGATAGCGTTCACTTTTTTTGTCTATTTTAAAATCAGTTCCATTAATGAATCCAGCCAAGATTCTCTAATGTTGTTGGAATATATATCAAAAGCTATGGCAGTGTAGTGGGTTTCCTTCAATGTGGTAAGCACAGCAGACCAGAGCTTTAGAAAGAGCTACTGCTGCCTATGCTGCTTGAATAATAAAACTGATACAACGGCATCTGCTCCAACTCCTCAGACAGAGACCAACACCTACAAAATCTCCACCAAGCATTCTCAAAACTACAATACCCATACGAGGAAATAAGGAAACAGATCAACAGAGCCTGACATGTACCCAGAAGCCCAGGGCCGCCCAGAGGATTCAGGGGGTCTGGGGCAAAGCAATTTCGGGGGCCCCTTCCATAAAAAAATTGCATTACTATAAAATACTATAATCTCGTGGGGGCCCCTGCGGGGCCCAGCGCAAATTGCCCCACTTGCTCCCCCTCACACAGGCGGCCCTGGGAAAAATAAACCTGCATCGCGGCACAAACCCAGTTTTGAGAAAACTTCTTTACAAGGTATCATTGGTTCTCAGCATCAGCTAGTGCTAAAAGGCACTAAAGCTCATTAAAAGGACTGGACAAATATTTTCCATCAAAACTTTTTCTGGATTGAAAATGAGGGGTTTTTAAAAAGCAGAACAAAATCACGGACGTCTGCTTTCCTTCAAAATTTGTTGCTGTTTTTTTTAATTGAAAAGCTGAAATTAGTCTGCCAAAACCTGAATATGGTTTGGGGTTTCAGAAGTGTGTGGCCAAATATTTGCTGCTTGCTGTGTTTGATTGTTTAAAGAAACAATAAAAAAATTCTGCTGAAAAAGATCCAAAACTTTTTCAACCACCTCAGCTTCTGACCAATGCTGAGCCATCCAGTCCAGAGATTTTCCAGGTTTTTGTACTCTGCTGGCCTTCCTTGATCATAATCGTCTCATAATTTGGTTCATTTAGCTTAGAAATAAGAACAGCCATTCTTAAGTCAGACCAAAGTCATCCACCAGTTGATCCTGTCTACGACAATGGCCAATGCAATGCTCCAGAAGGAAACCTAAACAGGGTATGATCAAGTGATCTCTCTTCTGCCAGCCCATTCCACCCTCTGACAAACAGAGAACAGGACACCATTCCATTACCCATGCCTGGGCTAATAGCCATTAATGGACTTAAACCACCACGCATGTATCTGTTTCTTAGAGACAGCTCCATGGTGGTCCATCACAAACTGGAGACGGTTACTGTGGGTTTGTCTTAGTATAGCTTATGTACATACCCACGTATCCTTTGAAGGGCAGTTTTGAGCTTGTTTCCAGATCATGGGATGAGACTAGCTGTGTGAAAACTGAAAGCTCAAATAGCACATGCATAATGATGGACAACAGGGTGCCTAAAATTAAATTAACCCAGGCGTTCTCATACTGGGAGTCAGGACCCTAGGGGTCACGAGTTATTACTGGTGTTTGAGCTGTAGCCCTCCACTTCAAACCCTGCTTTGCTTCCAGCATTTATAATAGTGTTAAAAATATAAAAAAAAGTGTTTAATTATAAGGTGGGGGGTGTCGCAACTCAGAGTTACTATGTGAAAGGGTCACATATAAGTGTTGAGAACCACTGAATTAACTCCTCTGGAGCCTTAGGGAATGCAGGGGAGGGGGGGTCTCCCTTGGTAGGGTTGGGAAGGATATTACTCTTCTCATGTGATCCCTCCCCCAGTGGCTAATTTTAAATGAATCTACCCTCCCCTGACATGAATCTCCCTATGGCACTGAAATAAAATATAGCCTATAATTTGGCATTTGAGAAGTGAAAGGGATGGTAGCCCTAATGAAAAAGGTAACAGCTTGGCTCTTCTGCAAGCCTCAAACTGCTGAATGAGCTTTAGGGTAGGGAAGGCTGTGCCTCCCAAACAGCCTGGCCCTGCCCCCTATCTGACCCTCACCCACTTCCTGCCCCCCGATGACTGCCCGCCCTCCCTCAGAATCCCAGACCCATCCTGCTCCTTGTCCCCTCACCGTCCCCCAGAGACCCCCCACCACCACCCTGGGACCCCACCCCTGCTCCCTGTGCCCTGACTATCCCGACCCCTATCCACCCCCATGATGAGTCCTGACAGATCTCCAGAACTCCCACAATCCAACCCCCACATTCCCTGTCCCCCGACCGTCCCCACCAACGTCTGCCTCCTCTCTGTCCCCTGACTGTCCCTGGGATTTCCTGCCCCTTAGCCAACCCCCGCCCCTGGCCCCTTACTCCCGGCTCCCCACTCACCCAGAGCCTCAGCTCATCCAGGCACTTCAATCGTCAGTTTCGGAGTGGCTCCGGCAGGGTCTGAGCTCCACCCTGCTCAGAGCTGCATGGTCAGGGGGTGGGGCTGAGAGCTCCAGGTTGGGCTCAGCTCCCTCCGCTCAGCATGGAGCTTGTAGCCCCACCCCCTGATCACACGGCTCTGAGCAGGGCGAGGCTCAGGGGGCCCGCTGCACTGCTGTCCCAGAAAGCACCTGGATGTGCTGAGGCTCCGGGAGAGGGGCGGAGACAGGGTTGGGTTGGGCCAGGCTGAGGCGGGAGCCTCAGCCATCCTCGTGGGGGCCCCTGCAGAGCCTGGGGCCTGGGTCAAATTGCCCCACTTGCCTCCCACCGCCCTGGGCGGCCCTGCAGAAGCCTCGTACTGCAAGACAAACCCAAGAAAGAAATCAACAGAACTCCACTGGCCATTACATACAATCCCCAGCTAAAACCTCTCCAACGCATCATCAGGGATCTACAACCCATCCTGGACAATGATCCCTCACTTTCACAGGCTTGGATGGCATGCCAGTCCTCGTTCACAGACAACCTGCCAACCTGAGGCATATTCTCACCAGTAACTGCACACTGCACCATAGTAACTCTAACTCAGGAACCAATCCATGCAACAAACCTCAGTGCCAACTTTGCCCACATAGCTACACCAGTGACACCATCACAGAACCTAACCAGATCAGCCACACCATCACCGGTTCATTCACTTGCACATCCACCAATGTAATATACGCCATCATATGCCAGCAATGCCCCTCTGCTATGTACATTGGCCAAACTGGACAGTCCCTACGGAAAAGGATAAATGAACATAAATCAGATATTAGGAATGGCAATATACAAAAACCTAAAGGAGAACACTTCAATCTCCCTGGACACACAATAGCAGATTTAAAGTTAGTCATCCTGCAGCAAAAAAACTTCAGGACCAGACTTCAAAGAGAAACTGCTAAGCTTCAGTTCATCTGCAAATTTGACACCATCAGCTCAGAATTAAACAGAGACTGTGAATGGCTAACCAACTACGAAAGCAGTTTCTCCTCCCTTGGTTTTCACACCTCATCTGCTAGAAGAGGGCCTCATCCTCCCTGATTGAACTAACCTTGTTATCTCTAGCCTGTTTCTTGCTTGCATATATATACCTGCCCCTGGAAATTTCCACTACATGCATCCGACAAAGTGGATATTCACCCATGAAAGCTCATGCTCCAAAACGTCTGTTAGTCTATAAGGTGCCACAGGACTCTTTGCTGCTTTTACAAACTTGATATAGTGTCTGCACTAATATAGTGTCTTCTAGGAAAAAAAAATTACCGAAAGGAATTCCATCTAAGATATCTGATGATAGCCAAAGTTCTGAGATGTAGAAGAATGTTGTAGTTCATCAATGATGCTGACTGTATTGCATTAACAATTGAATTTCTATTAACATCTGTACTTAAAACAGCAGTTCTGCTATAAAATATCTAGAATATGGAAAGGACTAGTGATTTATTATGTTGAGTCTTGACCTTCAGTGTCTGTCCAGGAGGAAATTAAGAACTTATCACACTTTTTGAAAAGAAATGGGGAATTCCCCACCTCTGACATTCTTAGAATAGAAAAGGTGCTACTCTCTTATGCTATGTGTGACAAATTACTGGTACAGGATGGCTATCATACTACATTATTATTTTAATTTGCATAGAATCTGTGGTATGTGTATATTGCAAGATGCTTTCATGAAATAAGCCTTATTTTGACCTTTGTCAATGAAGCCCAATCTGGAAATTGTCATTCGTGAAGCCAGGATGTGATGGTAAAAATATTCTGGAAAATATGGGGAAAATCAGACAAGGTGTTTGGAAGATAAGTGAGTGGAGTAACTCCAAAATGATTTGCCCTACAAACTCCACTTTAGTTTTAATATTTGTCATGGTGAAGACACTCCTTGGAGGATTGGTGTGGTGAGTACTTGATGGATTTAGGTCTTAAGAGTGGTTTATGTGTTCTCAATGCCACATATTCCTTGTGGACTCCCTAAGCCCCATGCCAACCAGATGTGAGCTTCTGAGACTTCATAAGAATACCATGTTCATCTTGCATGGTGCAATTGCTTTGCTGTCGCCTTTTGAAAGCTGAGAAGCTGGAAGATTTTATGAAAATTGTATGCTGCGTATAAGTTGTTATACAAGCTGAAGAGTGATTGAGCTGTTTCTCTCTCTCTTTCTCTGTCCTTTAATTTCATGGTGTCAGTCAATGGAGTCAACATGTAGTAGGTTGCCATAAGTCTACTTAATGGGGATATATTTAATTAACTGCTGCCAAATAGTTAAAAGATGTTTATCCAGGAATTAAATGAGTGTTTAATTCCAAGCTCTAGTCTTTTAATAAAGAAGTTCTTGAATAAAGATTAAGGGGTATTCTTTATTTTACTGGATCGCTCCAGCAAACAGAAGTATTTGAAAACATGCAAAGTAGCTCCTCCGCCCCCTAGTTACCCAACAGATTCTTGTGCATGCAAAGCAGCATAACCTAGGAGCTAAATGGGTCAAGACAGCTTGGCAAAGAGCAGCAAATGTTGGTGCAGCAATCAAGAAAAGGAATCGTCCTGATCAGTCTACCTGTGGTCTGCATGCTATGGCCTTCACTATGCAGCTTTCTTAGATAGGAGTAGAGCATACATTTCATTGGTTCTGAACAGATAGCACATATGCTATACAAGAAACTTATACTGCACAGCAAAAGGTAATCAATGCACCCTCCCTTATTAGCAGGGTGGCTTTCCCAGTCATACTGTCCAACTGCCTTCTAGCTTCACGTACTCCAACTGCCTTTTACTCACTCAGCTCGTTCCCTTCATCTAGCAGATGCAGCCTTGACAAAGTGGATATTTTTTGCTAATTGAATGTCTGCTTAATAGGAGAGGCTGAGGCAAAGTTTGGGTGGCATTTACCTCCATTCTTGCATCTCTGATATGTGGCAATCATACTGTAGCTCAGGCCAATGAAGAGCTCTCAAACTCTGGACCAATTTATGTGGCGTTTCCAAGTCAATAAATGCACACAAATGTGTCACTGAGCTATTTCTTAAAAAGATACCCCAAACCAGATGACAAAAGAAAATGTTACACTGTAATTAAGATTATAAAAAGCAAAAATGTTTGAAAGCCAAAAATCAAAGTTAAGATTATACCTCAGACATAAAACAAAGAACGAAAAATAAAGTGTAAGCATTAAAGTCTTTAATTTAACATTAAAATCTTAACCATTAGAAATAAAACTTAAACATTAGCAAGTATGGAAATACAGAACCAAGGCTCCCCCAAACAACGTTAGTGCTATGCAAATATAACCTGCTTGGATCATTATGGATAGA
This sequence comes from Chelonoidis abingdonii, assembly GCF_003597395.2. Taxonomy (NCBI): domain Eukaryota; kingdom Metazoa; phylum Chordata; order Testudines; family Testudinidae; genus Chelonoidis; species Chelonoidis abingdonii. The sequence goes on along the minus strand of NC_133774.1, from coordinate 68,751,252 downwards.
GATCTGTTCATGTTTGCCATTGTTCCTTCAATTAACACATAAACTCACAAATGTTCCCATTGTGAGCCAGCTATCAGGAACATAATAATCTACACAATATAAACTTACAGTCACCAGTTACTGCATATTAACATGGGATGAAAGGTGACAGCTTATACTGGTACTTAAGGAAGTCCTCCAATATAGTTCTGTTTTTTCAAACTCACGGTTTAGGATCAGTTTGGCTCCAGTATGTTTTTTCAAAACTTTTCAAATCTGGAAAATTGCTTTGGAAAGCTACAGAAAACAGGCTTTTGGGGCATTAACAAGAAAGAACTCAGGAGATATGATGAGACCCAAAATGGGGGCCAAACTATGGCCATAAATGGTGTGACAAAGTTCCTCCTCTACTTTGGTGGGTCCTGCGCTTCTTGGCAGATTTGCTCACCTTAGTGATCTTCCCCACAGTCTGGGTCAACTCCTCCTGTGTCTGATCAGGAGTTGGGAGGTTTGGGGGGACCCGGCCCGCCTTCTATTCTGGGTTGCCAGACCAGGGCCCTGTTGGATCGCAGCTGTCTATAGTACTCCTGTAAAGCTCCATGACAGCTACAAACTCCCGGCTACTTCCCAATGGCTCACTTCCAAACACCTTCTTTAACCTCAACCACAGGATCTTCTCTTGATGTCTGTTAATCTGTTGCTCCTAAATCCCCAGCAGTACCTCTCTTCATCTCAGCTCCTTGCTTCTTGCTTCCACAGCGTCCCACTCTCGCACTCCATCTTCCTTCTGGCTTCCCCTGCCTGACTGGGGTGAGCTCTTTTTAAACCCAGGTCCCTGATTAGCCTGCCCTGATTTGGCTGCAGGTGTTTATTAAAGTGCTATATCCAACTGCTTCTAAAAGGTCTTAAATTGGCTCCAAGTGCCTTGATTAACCTGGAGCAACTGCCATTTGGTTACCATGGTCCTAGGGATTTGTTTAGCCTGGGGCTAACATACCTGTTTCTCAGTACTTTACTGTAGCCATCTGGCCTTGCCCCATCACAATGGAAAGAGCTGCATAGCTAGCACTTAACTCCACAAGGATCTTTTCATAGTTTTTTTTCTATTGTACAGCAGCAGGGACCAGTCCTTCCCCAGTGGAAGAAGCATGGAGATCACTCTCCAGAACTCACATTCTTGGGTGTCCTCTGGAGCCCAGGGGTATCAGCATGGATACTCTATGCTTATTTAAAAGAGTAGGAACAACTCAAAAAATTGTTGCCCATTATTGTCTATATGATTAGGGAGTTCGAAAATTCTAGGGAGGGATGATGTTGAGCAATTGATGGAGGAATAACAACCAGTGGGTTTCGCTAGATATACATACATCATAATTCTGGCAAGGTGGCCTACGTGATGGTTAAATGTAAATATGCTACTTTATTAAAGCAGCGATTGAGCTAGTGTCTTAGTTATGGTTGAACAGTACTCAGAACATTCTCCCCTCCAGGAGTTTATTACAACTTATAAGTTTCAAAGTAAAACTTGATATACCAGGTGTTTACTTGATACACATTTGCTTTTACATTTTTAAAATGTAGAAGTTTGAGAATTTGCAGCTTCTTTTCATTCAAAAAACATATACAAGCAAAAAAACATATAAAATGTCTCAAGCAGCCAGTGATCTAAGTGCTTGGACATCTCATAAAAATATGTTAACAGGGCCAAGAAGCATAATTTTAAAACTCATCCACTTACTTGTGCAATATATTGTTAATCAGGTTTCATATGACTGTAAAATTAAATACAGTAACTACACATTCTGTTACATAATTGCAAATCATAACTTTCACTTAATTGCATGTCTTAATTATGTGATTTCATGTACAGTACTTAACTAATTAGGTAATTAGAATATGTAATTGGAATTTCTAGGTATCTATTAAAATATACTCATGAAATTGTATTCCAAACACTAAAAACTTCTTAATTAAGACAACCTCTAATGAATACACACGTGAAAAACATTTTAAAAAATAACATATGGGAAATATTATCTGATATACAGCTGCAACAAAATTGAATATGTCATGACATTGATGTCTTCTGTGCCTCATACATCCTTGTATGCTGGGGTATACGAGATTCACCCTTGCTTTTTCAGAGTGTATTACCTATATAGTCCTGCAAACACTTATGCATATGTTTAATTTTGCTCAGATGAGCAGCACATTGACTTCTGTGGGACTACTCATGTGTAAAGCTAAAGGCTTGTGTAAGTTTTTTGCAAGATTGGGCCTTATAATGTTTGATCCTCCCGTTTCATTTGTTTGATGTTACTCCAGTGACTTAATCTGAGTCATTCCTGATTTACCCCAGTAAATGTTGTGCTAGAACTTACTAGAATGTACATCTTTTTAAACAGACAAGTGCATAAAATTCATAACATAATCACAGTTCATTTGGGGAAAGAAGTTAGCTGAAAGACAGGAAGGGAAAAACGATACAGGAGCATAGACATCAGACAGCTGTTGAGTTTTTAAGGAAATAGTGTACATAGTAAGTACAGTTATAGAAGATCAGATTGCATAATGATGCATTTGGCTTCCAATTGTTCTAGAAGAATGCAAAGACAAGGAAGGAGAAGAGACTTCAGAGACTTCTCAAGAATTGTTTTTTATTCAGCAAGGAAGGAAAATCTATGATAACAGATGACCCAAAGACTATTTATTAAAACTGTAAATATAGGTTAGAAAAGCAAGCACCAAAGAAAGGTTAAAAACAGCAGGAACATTCAAAGCACTTCATTTTCCAAGTGTCATGTCCACAAAGCTTCTTCAGAATAGTTTTCCATTAGTGAGTACATCATCTGTCACATGCATTGAGAGATTTGATAAATGGTCCGAGTGATGAAAGCAATTTTGCCGCAAACTTTGCAATGTTGGATAAGAATAGTGAAATTAAAAAGGGTAATGAGTCTTTAGTCATGAGAGATACTATATTGCAGTAAAATAGAGATTACCATGAGTCACTTATTTGTAAAGGTTAAGGAAAGATTCTACTAGAACAAGTGAGATGGGGTGTACAACTATGCTGGCTTTACACCACTCAGGCTTTTCTGGGGCATTTCACCTATCCATTCCTGTAACAGAACTGTAACTGGCTCATTGTAGTTAATCCAAGTACCAAGCATCAATTCAGGCAGGCAAGACGAAGACTGAAAATGCCATAAACTTTACAAAAGAAAATTATTGAGAATATTCTACACATACATAAATGGGGATGGAACTGTGTGCACTACTGATATTTGTCACATGTAGTAGAATGTACAGAGGACCAGCAAAAGAGCCAATGTACCACTTAAATCCTCAAAATAGAGTTTAAGTAGAATTAAGTGATGCATAGACATTGACAGGGTAATAAGCCTTGTGGATGGGGGGAAGTGGTAGATGTGGTTTAAGTAAGACACAAGAAGTAATTCTTCCACTCTATTCTGTACTGATATGGCCTCAGCTGGAGTATCGTGTCCAGTTTTGGGCCCCACATTTCAGGAAAGATGTGGAAAAATCAGAGGAAATCCAGAGAAGAGCAATAAAAATCATTAAAGATCTAGAAAACATGAGGGAAGATTGAAAAAATTAGGGTTGTTAAGTCTGGAGAAGAGAAGACTGAGAGAGGACATGATAACAGTTTTCAGGTACATAAAAGGTTGTTACAAGGAGAAGACAGAAAAATTGTTCTTCTTAACTTCTGAGGATAGAACAAGAAGCAATTGGTTTAAATTGCCGCAATAGTCGTTTAGGTTGGACATTAGGAAAAGCTTCCTAACTGACAGGGTGGTTAAGCACTGGAATAAATTGTCTAGGGAGGTGGTGGACTCTCCGTCAGTGGGGATTTTTAAGAGCAGGTTGGACAAACACCTGTCAGGCATGGTCTAGATCAGGGATCAGTAACCTTTGGCACGTGGCCCACCAGGGTAAGCACCCTAGTGGGCTGGGCCAGTTTGTTTACCTGCCAAGTCCGCAGGTTTGGCAGCTCCCACTGGCTGAGGTTTGCAGCTCCAGGCCAATGGGGGCAGCAACCAGCACATCCCTTGGCCTGCACAGCTTCCCACGCCCCCCATTGGCCTGGTCTAGATAATACTTAGTCCTGCCCTGAGTGCAGGGGACTGGTCTAGATGATCTCTCGAGGTCCCTTCCAGTTCTATGATTCTGTGAAAAACAGAATATTTGGGCATTATATGAGTGCAATGTACGTGGAGGAGGGGAGAGGAGGTAGAATGCAGAGGAGGTTGGCGAGGCAGCATATATCCCTTATGACCTGTGGCCACTACACAGGCATGCTCCCCATGGAGCTTCTACTACTGCCTGCCCTGATTATATTGTATATTTATCCTCGTCCCTCCATTTTTTAAAATAAGTATATTTGCATGGAAAACTGGCTCCAAAGTGATCATTTATTGCAACGGTCTCTATCTGAAGGCCTAATCTTGTTTATGATATTAAAATTGATTGCTCTGAAACTGATTATGTCACAAACCAAGGCTAATGGCTTCAGGCAGGAATAGAAATTGTCGTGGCAGATGCATCCAAACAAATATCCTGTTTTCAAGCAAGTAGTATTCTTAACAAAAGTACAAGAGAAAAGAAACACACAAAATATGATAAATAAACTGTGTGGCGAACTTGTAGCATGCATATAATTCCAATTAACATAAAAGTATATATCTTTCAACTTCGCTGTATAAAAATAATATTCAGACACTATTCCAAGAGAATAGAAAAAGGAACTACTTGATGAAAACTCTAGAGACTAATATAGAGGAAAGAACTAATACTAACAAGCAGCTGACACAGCAAAGCAACAGGAAGATATATACGCTGTAGCAAGCTGGACTTAAATGTTGTGTTAAGGCCCCTAGATTCTTTAGGTTTCTGCTATTCTTGTTCAGCACCTTCGTTACTTTAAGAAGAAGTTTTTTTTTAAGAAAAGATTAAATATGTAATGAATAGTACAAGTGTGACAACCTCCCCTGTGATCTTTATTTGAACATTAAATTCAAATGATTTTACATTGTTCCCTACACTTTCAGTTTTCAATATGCCAATTGATTTTATATTGACAATACATAACGATAATGGAGACAACTTCAAAGGGAAGATGGATTTTCTTCAGCAGATTAGGGACAGTTGGAAATTTGGGAATGGGAAGATGTGGTGGGGAATCTGGGATTTTGGGATAAGCACATTAGCTATATCTTTCTAGTTTCTACTAAAGTTATCAGCAATGAAACAGTTAATATTGTTGCTGTCTAAGTTGTTCCCTTTGAGTTTGAGTTAACAACCCACTGAGATGAATGGGACAGGTCAGAGCTATTGGTCCAGGCTGTTTGTAGATTGAGGAAAACATCAATTTACTGATTACACAGTGTTAACCTTATAAAAATGCTACACAGAACTATGAAAGTTAGGAATGTTTTATTTTGAAATGAAAGTTAAATTCAGGAACCTGATTCCTCCACAGGGTGGATTCAGTTGCTCATTCTATGGCAGAGGAATTGAGAAAACACCGGGATCTGAAAATAAATACAGTGTTGTTCATTATATCCAGCCTTCGTTCTGTATTTGCAAGATTAGAGGAAGATGACAGGAGTTGATATTATCATTATTTCCTACTTTTGTTGTAAACAAGAATTAATGGTGGCAATAAATGTGCAAGTGACTATCACAGATGTTCCATATGTCCTCTTCTTTTAACCATACAGATGATCTGCAATAGTTACCTTTCCCACAGAAGTCTTGGGGATTGAATTATTTTGCCTCAGAAATTAACCCTGAAGGGTTTAAGTAACTTTAAGGCCACACTGGCTCTAGTTACTTATTAGCACAGAAAAAGAGAGCCAAGGAATGAAATTTCAATCTGCAAATAAAATACGGATGAATAAAGCAATGAAGCTGTAAGAAAGCTACTTCTCCTCCATAGGGGAACAACTAAGGGCCAAGTGTGCTAAAGTTTTATGCTAATACAAAATTGGCTGCAGCAAACTATTCTCTTTTATAGCTGAACAAATTGGTGCCAACTTATTTAAGTGGTCTAGCACCAGCAAAACAACTACAAAACTGTTCAGGAAACATCTGCTCTGAGGGAAGCCTATAATCATTAAAAATGTATTTACCATCGGATAATTAGTAGAAGCAGAATTAGCGCTAACTTACTGACAGAGACCCAATTTCATTGTAAGTGGGTAATAAAATTGGATTTCATGAATACGTCTTATATTTTCCTATAATTTGTGAATGACTGTGCTATCATGTTCTGCTGTGGTATACATGAAAAGTCAAATTCTAATAGGGCAGGCCCAAAATATTGAAAGTGAATAACCTAACCACTGTCTATTAAAAATAGAATAAGAAGCATGAGCAGGCTATGAACTTTGGATTAATCACAGCCTTCTTCACATATGACTAACATCCACAAAAATGATGATCATAAGAAAGTAAATAATGAAAGTAAGTTATGTTTTGTCCATACAAGACCAGTATGACTTTCGCACATGAAAGCATCACTGATATTATCACTCTTCAGACTGTCTTCCAATGGCTCCAATTCATGCACAGAGATAAATGGTAACTACAAAAGTTTCTTTCTTAACTTATCAAAGAGACACCATAAAACAACATAGTTCTTAAATGCTGGCATCAAATGGTCTTCAGAAAAAAGGCAGCATTTGCTATTTATGTAATATGACATCACTGGCATGTTTCCTGCATGGAACACATAAGGGAGTACATATTGTAACTGACCCAGCGCATGGTACCACTATGCTGTGGTACACCAGTACCCTCTAGATATCTGTAGATCTGTGGTCTGTAGGTGCTCCAAATGCTAAACTTTACAGGATGTCACCTTTGGTGGGTTCCCATAAACACACATACATTTTGAATACAGAGCATTACTTTACTAAGGCTGCCAGAACATCATTACAAATACTCCATCCACAATTACTTTAAAAGTTACGACAAAGGTCAACCCAGAAGTTCCTAATTCAGCCCCTAAGGTCAGTCTAATACACTATTTAGCTGTAAGACCTCCACACTATCCTCCTGCCTGCAAGCTGCCACCTTATAATTTCTTCCTGTGGCTGCTGATGGCCCACTGCTAGCAATAGAGTATGTCTGCCCAGCCTTCCAGTCCCAGCATTCACTCTGCCTTCTATAGACAATTCCCAGACTGCTGAGTCCAACATATTGCCATTGGTCTCATTCAGCCTCTTGCTCTCTCCCACGTCTGTTCCCCTCTTATTCCTGTACATCTTTTTCTTGTACAATGAGGATTACAGAGCTACCTACTGAATGGATGTGCCCTCCATTAGCTAGATCCTTTCGCTCCAACTCAGTTGGAATAGAGAGGAGACATCAGAACGAACTAACATATTCATGACGATATTATTATAGGATGATAATTATGCTCTAGAAACTTCAAATTTAGCTCCCCAGTTTTCAATGATGTTTATTTTTTTGGTATTTTATGCCTAAAAAGAGTTTGAATATAAAAACGTAAACCGAAATATGAACATAATTAGATAGCATATATATTTTTATTATTAAGTAGTTATTCTGATTGACAATATTTAATAAAGCACTTCTTTCATTTTTTCTCATAAGCACTTTTTGTAAACTAAATGTTGCACAGAATGGGTCACTACAAAAAGTAATTTTACCTCTGCTGATACTCACACCTTCTTGTCAACTGTTGGGAATGGGTGACGTCCACCTTGATTACATTGACCTCATTAGCACTACAAAGTAATTTTCCCTCTGATATTCACTCCCTCTTGTCAACTGTTGAGAATAGCCACTTCCACCTTAATTGAATTATCTCATTAGAACTGACTCCCCACTTGGTAAGGCAACTCCCATGTTTTTATGTGCTGTAATATATATACTGCTTAATATATTTTTCACTCCATGCATCTGATGAAGTTGGTTTAGCCCATGAAAGCTTATGCCCAAATAAATGTGTTAGTCTCTAAGGTGCCACAAGGATGCCTCATTGTTTTGTTTTTTTAATAATGTTTCTCATACATAGGCGAAGTTACAGATTCTAACAGAATATGAGTTATGGGGAAAAGAAAATAGATCAAACTATTTGGCAATTATTAAACTCAAGAGAAATTGCTTTCGGAGGTGAGTGATGCGTGTGATGGGGTGTACCTACCCCACAACAGCCTCAGAAGGGTTAACTGAGCTTTGCAGGCTGAGGAAGTCCCACCCCTCCAACTCTGCTGGGCATGCTTAGGCAGGAGGCAGAGTATAAAAGGAAGCAGTCCAACTCAGTATGGGCAGGCTGCTGAAGGGTGAGGGTGCAGATGGCAGGGTCCCTCCAGGAAGCTGCTACAGGCCCCAGCTACAGAGCCATGGCTTGCTGAGCTCCAGATGGACTTCAGGTTGCCTGACGAGCCTGGAGAAGATTCTGCACCAGCAGGAGCTACTCCACTTGAGGACCCCAGAGACCTTTGGGAACTGTGGAGCATTGCTGAGGGAGAAAGGGTTGTAAGCAGCCGGCGAATTTAGACTTTTCTCCAGTGAGTGAATTGGGGAACCAGTCAGTGTGTTTTGGGAGAATCCCCACTGACTTGGTGGTGAGCACTCCCAGCACTGCCAGGGCCCTGGGCTGGACTTGGAGGAGCAGGATGGGCCAGAGTCCCCCTACCCTGGGTGCCACACCCCCCTAGGTGGTGCCCCACTTCCCCAATGAGCCAGTAGTCACACATTACCCCAGAAGTGGGTGCCCTTATTGACTCTGACCATTTGGACATGCTGCCCTGAGTGGAAGGCCATGCTACCCTGAGAGGAAGGACCACTTTATTGAGTTTGGCCACCAGGCCATACTGTCACATCTTATAGTCAGGGTCATGAACATAGGACCTAACTGGCTGCAATACATTTTTTTCCCTTCTTCTCACCATACATGACCCAGCACATGGGATGGAGTGTACCTACTCCGCAACCTAGTGTAGGACAAGATTAGGCATAATACACATTCTACTGACAATCCACTTGCCACCCTGCTACTCCATCTGTATTCATTTGCCTCTTTCCATCAGCAACACTACAATTTATTATCCAATTTAGAAAGTTACCATCAATAATGCACTCACTCACTAAACTTATATACAGTGCTATTATTGTATGAATTACTTTATAACTTTATATGCCAGTATTATCAAAACCATTCTTGAGGTCCAGTTAGCTAATGTGCTCCTTTTCTTCTTCTTCTTCAGCTACCAATGCCACTTTCTTAAAGACGTTAATCAGGTTAATGGAATTGTGTGCAGACAGTTTGGCTAATACACAATCTGTTCAAATGTTGTCCTATTTTCTCTCTACTCAATAACACTAGAGCATTTCCTCACATTAGGTTACAGACTTGCAGGTCTGTAGTGGTTCTTCCTTTCAGCGCCTGGGGCAGAGGTCAAGCCAGTTTAAATTGGTATAGCTCTATTGAAGACAATGGAGCATGATCAATTTACCAGCTGAGAGTCTAGTCGCTTTTTCTTAAACCTGGATGGAGGTATTGACATCTTCAGTCCTTACATACATAAGACATTAAAATCTAGAGATGAGTTAATTGTAGAATCTCTTATTTGAAAACCACTAACTTTTAAGGCTCTGAAGTACAGACCTGGAGGCAGTTCTCATATTTGTGAGTAGGCCCTGTCTCTATTTCAAGCCGTATGACTTTTTATTTGTAGTCTGTCATCTCATTTAGAATTCTGGAGAACAGCCTGCCCAACCTTAAAGTGTATGCTCTTTCTTTCTATTTTTATTATGACCATCAGTTATGGATGATCTTCATTGTCAGCTTCTAGAAGAGTTCTCTTTTTTGGTCATGAAGAAGGGTTCTAATCCTATAAAAGATTAATTGACTCATGGTAATCATTTCTCCAGATTCTGACCAATCATTCAGCAAAGAGCTGCCAGAAATATTCTTGAGACCAAGTCATATTTTTTGTTCCTGGAAAGGAGCTCATAATTAATCTCATTATCTAAACATATTCTGAGCTGTTTGAATGCATTTCTTTTGCCTATGACTCAGTGAATGTTTGCTCGCATCTAAAAATAAGCCTGAATGAAAGGGCCAGAACTATTCTAGAGTTTCTTTTAATGTCTTTATTGGGCACAGTAAAAATATTCATATAAATACAATACAAGAATTAAATACAAATGTTTCATTATGCCAGGGATATAATTTACATATATCTTAGCACAATAACCTAATAACAGTTCCCTCTTTTTCTTTTAACAGTTTATCTCAACTCTTTTTAGGAAAAGGAAAAGAAAGGAAGAAAAATAGAACAGCCACACAACAGTAGAAATCAGTTGGGTGAGACTGGATTTTCGCTACTGAATATTCTGCAACCTAAAACAGCGTATGAAAATTTTTGTAAGTTCACATTTTCATCAATCATGGAATACTAATGCCCATAACAATCATTTCCAGATGAAATATGATGCCATGTATTTTTGCAGATTTTTACTATGTTTATGATTCTCTCCCAATAACTCTTATCTTGAGGCATATGCAGAATATGTATTACAGCCAATGTTCCACACTCTCCATAAAGTCCTACAACAAGCTTTCACAGGAATAAGTTTCAATTTGTATATTGAATTGTCTTGAATAACAATAACTAAATTTTCCTTTTAAATAATCTCATGCAGTGACTAGATTAAACTGCATTTTATCAAACTACCTTAAGTATAATCAAATGTCATTCATCTCCATCTTGTGGAATAATGAATGTCTTCCCCCACTGTTTATCACATGGTTCATGGTCTGAGATTTTTCAAACATCAATATGGGCCAGATTGTACATGGCCCCAGTGCAGTTCTCTAGGGAATTTAGGGGAGTGAGGTCCCTCATAAATGGCTGAGTTATGGTTTACTGAACCTTTTGCCCAGATGATGAGGCAGGGAGAAAGACCTGGGTCCCCAGCATTCTTTCCTCAAGCAGGTAGGCAGGGTGTGGCTAGACCCCTGTTGGTCAGGGAGGGAGTATGTTGCACCTGGTTAGAGGACCATAGCAAATTATTACACCCTCTGGAGCGAGGTGGAGCAGGAAAGGAATGATCACCATTGTTCCCTGAATGTCCTTTGGAGAAGTTCAGCTACATTTTCTATATCCATGGCATTGAGCAAGGGCTCAGTCTAGCTCTCTGTTTATCCCATTACACTTTTCTATACTTTGATTTGGAAGAGTTACATTTTCATGCTAGAGATGGGTCTTAATATCTGCATTTTTGAAAATACAAATATGTTAGCTAAACGTGGTTTGGCCTTCAAGAAGTCCAGCCCTATAAAATTCCCTTTATTAGTAGACATGACAGTGCACTGGTTTTCAGTAATTTTTCTCTCCCTATAATATAATCTCCATCCAGACAAAACACCTGTGGTAGGAATATGAGGAAATTCCTTTGTTGATTTTTAGTAGGTCGAAGACTCTGGTTTGTGTGTATATGTCTACATTTTGGGTAAAAATTCTGTAAACACATACTCAGGTTGAATAGTACTTCCTTATGTGAGTAGTCTCACTACAGTCAGTGGAAATATCTTTGTAAATGTTCATAATGTTATTGCTCTGGGAAAGGATTACAGAATCAGGCCTTTAAAGTATTTTCTATTTGAATGAGAGGTGTGTATTTTATGTACTATGGCTAGTGTGCTTGAACTCATAGGCTCTGGTTCATAGGTTCAGGAAAGTGTGGTTGAAGTAGAGGGGCACTGGGAGGGATCAGAGCTCAGATGTCCCCTCCCTCACCCCATTGTCATTTACTGTTCTTTCTCTGCTATAACTATATCACCTCCAGCAATAAATCCCATTCTTCAGGCTTGTGGCAGCTGAGGCTCATGCTGAGGTCTACGTAATTTTGTAAAAAGGAAATGTTAATAAAATCAAATCTTCCTTACTCAGACACTTGGAAGCATTAGCTGCATGCTTCACGTACACCATTGGGTAGGCAAAATAGCTGCTGAACTAATGCATGGTTTCTGTCTAACAATGAGGATATACTCTACTTTTCGCAGTAAGAAATGCTCTGTTCCACTACTGTGGAGACGAAAATCTTGACACATGGGGAAGGGCACTTTTAGATTCCAAATGATCAGCCAAGAAATACAGACTTGTTGAGTTGGGAGCGAGCCAGGAATGATTAGGCACACAGTCAGGATGGGGCTGCTAAAGGAGCATCAGTGACAGGAATAGCAGTGGATGCAATAAATATTCATTTATCCAGTATGTTATTGCAGATGGAGTTTAAATACAATTCCGCCCAGCGGCTTCAGAAGTTAGGAGGCTTTGTCTGGATCAGCTATGGAAAGAAAACCTTTGGTCCTTTTACAGTTGTACTTCCTCACCTTCTTGTGGGCTGGAGGAAGGAAACTGTGTAGCTGATTCTGATGAGTGGGACATAAGAGTCCACCTGTTGACTATGGGGCAACCTATAGGAGAGCTTAAATGCCCTTGCCCTGGCCCTGGACACCATTATGAACTTGAAAGGAAAACTGTCGGGTTTGCTGATAAACCAGAATTGGAAGCAACTTTAAAAAAAGTGTCCCCTAAAGAAGTTAGAAAATGGGTTTGGGGCTCTTAATAGCAGGTACAGTGAGGAGACAACCTGTCTTCCCCACCCCCTTAATGTTCCTATGAGGGGAAGGCAGGTGGGTCTCAGCAATGGAGTTGGGACTAAGTTAATTGTGTTGGTAGCCATTCACCAGATGGAACAGATTAAAAAGGGAGTTTGACTTGCACTGGATGAGTTATTGCTGGATATTTCCCAGATATGTTACTGAATAAAATTGTGGCTTAGTTACTATTCCTGGTATCTTGTCTTTTCTTCCAATGGTGTCTGGGACAATTTGGCCTGTAGCAGCAAAGACTAGTTTTCTTAAGTACCTGCCCTATTGTCAAGACGGTCTTTCCAAGCACAGCTTAGGAACCCTTCCACCAGGGAGAAGTCAAGGTCCAACTTGTCTCCAAATTGAAAAGAAGCGTTTTGCTCCTACAAGTTGGATTTTTCCATGCCACCAATGAGAAAGGCAGGGAATGACTGAGCAAGGGAGGAGAGTAGATGGAAACCAGCTCAGCTGCAGAGTGATCCCCTTTGCTGGGGGCTTATTTCAAACGGCATTGATGACTTTGATCTTTCTCTATATTTTGGTGGTAAGAAGACAAGCTTTTCCATGAGTCATTTCTCATGTTCCTAGGCTGCGGTTGTCATTGTGTCTCCTATGACACTTTCCTTCCCCAGTTGCTCAGACATATCCTTCTTTTCAACAGCTCCAGAACAACATTTGCAAGATTTCCATAACACATACTACAGAGCATCTTTTATTTGGTGGGGTGAACTTGATCATTGCAAAGTGAATCACTGGCCTCAGGGTTTCTATTTCTGCCAGCCTGATGTGCCTCCATGGGAATTCAGTTTGAAGCCTGGCTAGCAAAAAGCATCCCATCACACCCACAGTTCCCATTTCCCATCTGCCAGTACATTCATTCTACACAGTGAATGAATATAGCAGTAAATTGTTTTTCTTCCCATTATACAGCAGTGCTTGATTCCTCATGAGAGATTTGGTGTCTTTTCTTCAGCTCTTCCATAAAAATTGTGACCCCATCCTTTGGGAAGGAAACTTTGAGAATTTCTGATTAAAGGTATCATTTGTAAGCAACAAATAATTTTAAGGATAATTATTTGCAGCCATATACAGTACCAACATTTACAACAAAACAGGTGCTGTTTTATCGTCACTGCACAGATGGAGACCATGGAATGAGCCATTGTGACCCCTCACCCTGAAACTACTCTATCATCTACTCCTAGACCACAAAATCCTTCCTTAACCTCATTCCAACTATTCCAGTTACGCACACATGCTCTCTTCCCTCAGCTGTTCGGTATGTAACCATGAAACCTGCTGGTGTCAGTGCACATAAATGTGATCAGATTTTTAGAAACGGTAGGTGCTTAGCCTCTGAAAATTCATTCCCAAAATTATGTGTGGATATTTATAAGCTTACCTACCAGTATTGGTGCAGGATGCTTGGGGTTTGAATGTGTAGGAGTAGACAGTGCAGTCTCGTGTGTAGAATACTGGACTGGGAGTCAAGAAACTTGTTTTCTAGTCCTAGCTCTGCAACTGACTAACTGTGGGCCTTTGAACAAGCCACTTATCCTGTTTGTCTTTCTGTATAAATGGAGTAATGATGCTTACTCTCCTTTATAAAATGCACTGGTATGTTTTGATGAAAAGCTCTATAATTAGTCACAGTAATCATCAGCCATCCAGAAAGCAGAATTTAGGAAAATGTGGCCTCACATCTTTATGAAAAGCTACACTTTATCCCTATAGATAATGCTTTCCCTAGACCACAGGGAATTGCACAAACCCAGCATGGCACAATCTCAGGATGATGCTTCCAATTTATGCTGGCACAGGAAGTTAAACCAATCCTGGGATTTGAACTTGGAGTCTCAATCTGCAGTTGGATCTAGAACTTTTTGAAACAGTCAAGTGTACATGCTGAAAATGTTTTAGGATACAAAGAAATATAATAGTCAAGGTCAGATTACTTCTACTACTACAGCAAGAAAGTGCAGACCAGAGCTGTGGTGCCTGTAGGTATTTTAGCCTTTTGAAATATAATTACAATCAGCTGAAATCATAGCTCAATATTCGCCAGAGTTTTGAAATAAAAAAACGTTGTGGGCATGATTCTGAGAGACTGGTGTATGAGTGCATAAGGGAGGAAGAATAAGGAGACCTTCTTTCCCCAGAACCAGCTGGCCTGCATAAAGGCCAGGCAGAATCCTAGTTCCTGGGCTTCAGAGGATGGGAGGGAGACAAAACAATGGGTGACTGGATGGGAGAGCAGAAATCTGCTACACCCATAAAGAAGCATAATAGCAAGTGGACAGAGGTTAGATGTAGGGGAGCTCCTAGTCTCTCCCTGGGGAAATGAGACTCAGGGCTCCCCTTTACTAGATTGTATGGGTGCCAGGTGCAGCTGAGCCCTGTAACTTCAAAGGAATTTGAATTTTAGATGGAACTGCTTCTCTGCATTAATAATCAAGCCATTTGTTGGTATAAAGAGCTCAGAAAGTTACATGAATTAAAATTAAACTTGTAAAGAGTTAAAAAATTCTCTAGGGGAAATAAAATCAATAAAAGATTAAATAACAGCAAGAGGACTTATCAGAAGGGTAACTACTGTATTGCAGAAATAGGAAGAAATCAAGACTCTTAGAATATAGAGTGTGCCTGAATAATAGCCATAAGGAAGCTGAGAAGAACAATTACCTTCTGCCCCAAGAAAGCATGATTGCAATTGCTCCTTACCATGTGACTAGAAAACTTGAAGCTATAGGACCAGTAAAAGGTTGGCAAGTCTGCCTAAGAAAGAACCTTGGAACCAGCTCAGTAATTCCACACACAGACCAGGAGCCCTCATATATATATAAAATGCATTTATGTACTTCATTTCTATTCCAATTCATTAGGTGGATATTTTGAGTCATAGTATATATCGTACTAACTAGCTCATTTCACCTAAATTTGCTTCTAGGACAGGATAGAGAAGCAACAAGCCTTTTCTGTTGGCTACATTTTATCAAAGGCCTGAGGGGTGAAGGCCTTTGGGATTGATGCACTCAGTTATCAGCTGCCAGAACAGCTGCTTGGAAGTGTTGGCAGCTAGGTTTAGGTTGGCCCTGAGTCTACCCTAAATTGCACCAGTGACTGAATGATGCCCCTGACTGGCCTTAGAATCAAGAAGCTACAAAAGTGTTATAAAAACACTATTATTCCTCCCATTCCATCTTGGGTTCTTCTCCAAACACAGTTTAGTTGGATGCAAAATCTGAAGCCTAAATCTTTGCTAAGAGGGGAGTACAACATACCAGTTCTCCAATTCTTAGAGCCAGACCAGGCCCTGTTGCAATTTAGACCATCTTCTGGGCAGTTCTCAGTTCTGCCACTGACATGAAGCCTATGGAAGGCAGGCAGCCTGGAATGTAGCTCTTCCATGTCCCCTCCCAGTTTCCTTCCTCTCCAATGTGTCCTCTACACTGGAGGATATGAGAAGAAGCTGGAGCTTGATTTGGAGTATTCAGTCCCTATGCCAGAGAAATTCTCGGAGGGTCATTTGCCGCCAGATTATGGCCTATTTAAACTACTTTAGCAGCCTACACACGCATAAACCTAGTAGAAAATTTGGTCAAATATACTTAATATACCTGAATTCTACAAATAAATGTGTTAAGAATGAAGTGAAAGGGATAATAATAAGTAGCTCTGTAACACAGTAAGCAAGTAACAGGAGTTAAGTTAACCTACCTGTAGCTGTGTTATTGCAGTCACTAAGGAAATTTCCTTGTCGCTACTAGAGCACATCATGTCTTAGTAGCTAGGAATCTATTACATGTCTCCACTTTAGTATAAGATTTTGCAATGAAGGAGTTGGAATGGAACCAATTACGATTCAGTCTTGGCCTCCTACATTCAAATGTATTTAAAACCAATTAGTCCTTTTTGTACTTACAGATATGGGTACTCGTTTTTGTTGTACTGAAATTTGAACAAACATCACAATTTCTCAGGAAGACCAGTCAGTTAACACAGAGTGAATAATGACTCACAAAGCCAAATGCTGCCCTGTACCACATATTCATTGTATGTCTGTGTCAAAAATCTCTAATGGTCTTGATAAATTGAGAGATGATATAATGTGGTCTAGCATTGAGCTGTCAATTAATCCAATCTACTCTATTATTTTATTTGATCTCAAAGCCTGCAAGGATGTGTTTAAAAAACACATATTAAACTATTTGTTTGTAATGGCCAAAAGGATGGTGGAAAGAAAAGATGCCGTAGTAAATTTAAAGGCTGATATTTGACCTTTTCTTCTTGCACAAAGATAGTATTAAGTTCTGGTGTAACATACATCTTGTTCTTTTTACTTGGGCCTCTTTTCTTGGTTTCAGAAGCACAGGAGCTGTTCCTACAGGCATTTGGAACCATGCCATTCCTGAATCCTTTATATCACCTTTAACTTTCCTATAGTAGATGTTATGTAGCCAGGGTTCAAATGTAGCTCATTTATAGTCAGGGAAAAATACAGAGACAATGTTGCTATTCACAAGTAATTAAATAAATATGATGCTATGGGCTTGGAATTATTTGCTTTAAATCAGTGTTGTCTCCTAAGGAATATTTTGAAATTCAGACTACTCAGTCAGATGTAAAAATCTCTTGCAATAAAGCTAAACTGGCATAAGGGGTAAGGTTATAAGGAGACATACTTAATGGTTTAGTCCTTCAAAATCTATTAACCATGTCAATGCAGTAAAAAATTGGCCATTAAATTGGCATGTAAACTTATGAAGTAATAGTCAACCTAATTAGTCACCTTATCCTGCAAAATTGTTTTTGTGTTAAGATACTAACTTTCTTTTTAAAAGAAAATGAAATACAAAATTCTGCATTCAGATAATGTTAATACTGAGGTTGAAAACAAAAGAAGCAAAGAAGTTCCAAGTTAAGATTGACATGCCAATTTGACACCTTTATAATTAAACAAAGATTTTAAAATGTGAAATACCTTTGTCAAGATTAGGAGGTAAGTGCATTTACCTTTTGGACAGAGGTTATCAGTTTTAAAATTGAAATAAAGAAGTTATGGCAATTTGGGCCCTAAAACAATTTTAGGAGTAGACAGCTTGATTTGATTCCAGGATCTGACTCTATTCTTTAGGTGGGATCTATATTTTCTGGGTCTGGTTTGGATGTTGGTCAGATCTAATAGAAGTGGTTTCTCTTGCTAGAGTTTGATCAAAGTTAACAGAAACTTTATGGGAAAGTTGATCTAATGAGAAAACCTGAATCATTGGCTGATGTCAATTAAAAATTGATAAATACAGAAATGGCTAAATTTTCAGCCTTAATTGGGCCTCCAATATTTTGCACCTAAAAACTGCAGACTCTGATTATTGCAGGTGCACTTGTGTTGGTATGTGGCTAGTTGGGAATTTTTCAGTGAATTTTCTTTCTATCAGAAAATTCTGATTTGTGGAAAAAGAAACATTTTGCAGACATATGCGACAGTCAACAACAATTTATTTGGAAAGAGAAATTGGAAAAAAAAGCATTTCCACAACAAAGGTTTTAATTTTCTATTTTAAAATTACTTTACTTTTCAACCTTTTAGTTCTACATTGTAAACTATAATATGAAATAAAAGTCAAAATCAGATGGAATTTTTTTCCCCTAGAAATGAAACATTTTGATCATCACAAATAATTTTTTTTCAGCATTTAGATTCATGTGAAATTTTGAACTTTTGTTTGCTTTCTGGAACATAAAAAATTTTAACATTGCAAACTCCCCCTAGAGGGTTCTTGCAAAGCTTTAGTCTGCAGTTTATGTCATTTACATATATAAATATCTGATTTGTGGGTGCAATTGCCCATAGATGTCCAAGTGCCTTACACTTCACCTGTAATTTATAAACTCAAAAATGGATGCCATCTTCTGAAAAACTCCCAGGCTGACCCAAATTTAAACACAGAATGAATTTGTATCAGCTAATTAAAAGCCTGTTGTATTAGCCTGTGAGTGCTATTCTGATCAAAACATTCTCCATTTTTCTTTCAAGGTTCTGTGCTGATTCCTCACCATTTCATTAAAAAATTATACTTCAGCAACCCTCCATCTGGCTAATCAGGACTTCTTGCAAAATTCCTCAGTGCAGCTCCTTCAGATTGGGTCTAAAGAATGATAGGAATTACTTTCTACCCTTTGTCCCCTTCATTATAAGCCACTAGCCCAAGGCAAGACATGTTTTTACAGGTTCATGAGTTTTTTTTAGTTGATCGAACAAACTTTATTGTAACTGAGTATATAGGAGCTATTTATATCCAGTAGTTGGAGAAAACCAACATCTTGATACAAGAGAATGATTACTGGTTTCTGGCATGTAAGCAAGAATTAATCATTAACAAAATACTCAAAACAGATTTGTTCCAAGCCCTTGAGTCTCATGCTGTATGTGAAAGTTCACTCAATCACATTAGGTCTTTTGGCCAACAGAAAATTCCATATTGGATGTGTTAGACACAGATTTTCAAGATGTGCATTGAATAAAGAGTAACTGAAATTCCTTTAGGTTGAGCCAGTTCTTGACCAATAAATCTCATAAAATGTGGATTTATTTCAGTAAAGATGTTGAAAGTTTGTTTTGACTGAAAAGCACACATATCTAAATTACTTTCTTAAACCCATTATTTAAAGGGTAGAGAAGACTAATAAATCTCTCAACTCTTCTAGTTTCTTTTGTTCTGGCCTTGCTATTGTACACCTGAAGCAGCACAAGTCCATGATAGTTTCACTTTGCTATGCATTACAATTAGTATGTGAAAATAGCTTGAAGACAAAGGACGCAGTGGAAATTGTAGTCAAACTCAGAGTGCAAATTTGTTAAGATAATTCATCTGTATTGCACAGTCAGGAAAATCTTAAACAAAAAAGGGTTGTACGAATCTGGAGAAATGGTCTGAAGTATATAGGATGAAATTGAATAAGGACAAATACAAAGTATTCCATTTAGGAAGGAACAATCAATTGCACACAGACAAAATGGGAAATGACTGCCTAGGAAGGAGTACTGCACAAAGGGATCTGGGGGTCATAGTGGACCATAAGCTAAATATGAGTGAACAGTGTAACTCTGTTGCAAAAAAAAAACGAACATCATTCTGGGATGTATTAGCAAGACTGTTTTAAGTAAGACCTGAGAAGTAATTCTTCCACTCTATTCTGCGCTGATATGACCTCTGCTGGAGTATCGTGTCCAGTTTTGGGCCCCACATTTCAGGAAAGATGTGGAGAAATCAGAGAAAGTCCAGAGAAGAGCAACAAAAATGATTAAAGGTCTAGAAAACATGACCTATGAGGGAAGATTGAAAAAATGGGGTTGTTTAGTCTGGAGAAGAGAAGACTGAGCGGGGACATAACAGTTTTCAAGTATGTAAAAGGCTGTTACAAGGAAGAGACAGACAAATTGTCCTTCTTAACCTCTGGGGATAGGACAAGAAGCAATGGGCTTAAATTGTAGCAAGGGAGTTTACACTGACTATTTGAAAAAACTTCCTAATGGTCAGGGTGGTTAAGCACTGGAATAAATTGCCTAGGGAGGATGTAGAATCTCAATCAATGGAAATTTTTAAGAGCAGGTTAGACAAACACCTGTCAGGAATGGTCTAGATAATACTTAGTCCTGCCATGAGTGCAGGGGACTGGACTAGATGACCTCTTGAAGTCCCTTCCAGTCTTATGATTCTATGAAATTGCACTGAACTAATTTTCTTTTGCCAATATATACAGTGAGCCAAACATACAAGCCAGTTATTTTAAATCATTATATATTTTAAAAGCTGAAACTAACAAAAATGCCACAATGTTTAATTTTACTTCTCAGTCATTAAATGTATATTTGAAAGCTCTGTTTTCCACTGCATTTTCCCCCATTGCCTAACAATACTTGATTTCCCAGTCAATGTTTCCTTTTACAATTTTAATACCTCTTGTAAAGGCTTGTAGGGCTATAAATAACACCATAAATAAAAGAAATCTAATTATAACATAACTGGGACTTAACACTGTAAAATACTAATACCACTTAAAAATGATCTAGCTGAACCGACATATGTTTTACTTAATGCCATTTAGGTTACAATGTGCCTAACTGATTATGCAGTCAGTAGGTAGTTGTGTCAGCTAAAATGGGCACTGACTATAGAAATAGCTATGAATGGAATAATGTAGAAGAACTTCTGAAAAGTCAGGTGTATAAACATGAGGTCCAGTCTAAGCAATGGACACTTACTCTACCATATGGTATTCAAATCTACTTAAATCTATTAAATTTGCTTAGCATGGCACCATCTGCACTAATCCCTTGCATAGTGGCCCTAATTTTACACTATTAAAATTAAGTGAGAAATCTGCCTTTAACCTCAATTAACAAAGGATCAAATCCTGTATGGTCTCTACAGTGTTTTATTTGTATATAAACTTGTGTGTGTTGGATATTAAATGGGCAGAGCCAGGTTAAAAATCATCATCTTTTACTTATAATATCTCAGATGCTAAAATACTGAAATAATTTTAAAAAGTAACATTCCTCATTTCTGTGGTTTGTTAACATTTTGTATTTAAAACATTGTTTTAGGGTGACCGGATGTCCTGATAAAATTGGGACTGTCTCGATATTTAGGCGTTTGTCCCGTGTCTCAACCGATGTTTTAGGTCACATTTGGTAATTGCCGTAATGATAGGGGAAAGAGGCCAAATTCAAAGCTAATATAAGTGGGGACACAACTTTGCTAAAATAAATGGGAGGGCACCCACTTAAAACAGCTCTGACTTTAACTTGCACTCATCAGAACCAGTTCTAGTGCTTCTAATAGTTTAATTGATACTGAAATCTACTTAGCTGGACTTTCCTGCTTAGAAGAAATAAGTACCTCTATTCCAGAGAGGGAGAACAGTGTCCATCATGCATCAGAAGAAAGCTTACATTACTGCCGGTAAAAATCACAGAACCCCCTTCAGTATGCATATTATCCTTACTCCACTGCTTTATCTTGCTCCTGTTTTGTTGCTTTTCCTGCTGTACTTCCCTTCAGTCTCGTGATCATGCAAATTACACATATTTACACCCACACACCCACACACTATCCAGCTATACTGGATGAAGGACAGGAGACACTGGATATAGTTTAATTAGGCCATAACTGTATAATTTAATGTCTGGGAGAACCCATCAGATAAAAGCGTACAGTGCAGGTAATTCCGTGATAAAGTGAATATTTACATGGGATCTTCTGTCAGCTTCTCCCCTTTCCATCCTGGTCTCCAGCTAACCTGCTGCTGGGACCTTATCATCCTGCCTTCTTGAATGATGGGTAAAGTGGGTTATAAAGGAGAGAGAGTTGGTTCCCTGGCATGCCAGTCATATGTGCACCAAGCCCTCCCTGTTCCGCTCCTTTGACAAACACCTCCTCTACATCCTTTGCCAGGCCATTTATCTGATCATTGTTTCCCCTTTCTATGGAGTAGCTGCACTGGGGGGATGGGCGGACACTCCCCACCCTTGTAAAAGCTGCAAAGAGTCCTGTGGCACCTTATAGACAAACAGACGTATTGGCATCCCACGAAGTGGGTATTCACCCACGAAAGCTCATGCTCCAATACATCTGTTAGTCTATAAGGTGCCACAGGACTCTTTGCTGCTTTTACAGATCCAGACTAACATGGCTACCCCTCTGATACTTGACATACCCCTTGGTCAATCTGGTGATAAGAGAAAAATTCCTTCCCAGCCTCCAAAAAGGGAGCAGCTAGAGCAATGCCCATAGTGAATCCTGGCCAAACCTGGTATTTTGCAACTTCCAAGGGATGGGGGTGGGGGGTGCTGCTCTGCCTGGTCCGGGGAAAAGCAGGCTTCTCCCATCAGGCTTGCCCTATATCAACTCCCTGCCCTTCTGGTGCCTGGGGAATGATTCAGCATTGCCACACTGACCAGCTCTGATTCTGCAACAGCGTCCATGCCCTTCTCCTTTTAAAGTGATATACACCTTCCCCCAGCAAGCCAGAAAATGGTCCCCCAGCTTAAGGTGTGATGCAGTCACACTCAGAATACCAAGTATGTACATATTATACTTATCACTTGCACCATTTTCTCAGTGCTTACACTTGACATGTTACCTGTACAGCCATTTTGTCATGGCTGAATTTGGTCCATCGGCAGCTAGCACTCAACGACTTTGGACTCCACAGTTACTCTAGCTATTAGTTATAAGGGGAAAGAAATAGCATTTAGTTCTGCTTGTTTAAAGATTTAAGGTAAAATGTTCAAAAATGCCTAAGGAACTTAGGAGCCTAACTCCTTTTTTGTTGGTGACTTTTGGCTCCTAAGTGTCTAAATCACTTTTGAAAATGGGTTATCCACTTTTGAACATTTACTCAACAGTCTAGTCTTCTGTTTGCAAGAATATACAATCTATCACCATCTAGGACATAAAGCTCATTGATAAACTGACTGATATATATTGAACTGAGGGCAAATTTTTCCTCTATTTTTTTTTCAGGATGCCCACAACAATAACCATGGAAAATTTGAACCAGAGTTTTTGTACATTATTTGGTATGTTAGAATAATCTGCATTTTTTATCAAATACAGTTAAACATTCTTTGGTTTTGATTAAATAGAGGATTTGAAAATTCATAGTAGTAGAATGTTGGATCTCAAACTTATAAAATGTAAAGGGCTATATATGTATAGTACAGTTCAATCAGAAATTACTCCAGAGAGGCTCACACTATTTTATTAATAAAACCTTACTACTGACATATGACATTTTCTAGATCCTTGTATTTTGGGAATGTTTTAGAAAACAATAGGGATCAATATAATATTTTAATATATTTTAATTTGACAATGAGGCAGTTTATGAAAGTCTGCTGTTTTATGAAACTGACTTACATCCCCAATAAATGCTGTAACTACAGCATCACTCTTGCTTTCATTTTTTCCCCCATTGCTTTCTGTGTATCTGTATTTGATTAGGAACAGAAAGATAAAAGCACATTACCATAATTTTTACAACACAAATGCAGAATTAAAGAAAAGTTTAAGTTTCTTGCAATTTTCTTTCTAGAGGCTCCAGGCAGCTGCTAATCATTATGTTCATAATATTAAAACAAGACCTCAGGTTAGTTTGTGCTGGTTCATTTACGAGGATCTTCTGTATTTGATTAGACTCGCACGGTTAATAAGGAAGTCAGGTAGAAGCCATTGGGCTATTTATTTCTCTTAAGTTATTAACTGTCTGTGCTCCATGGGGTAGTTTAGATTTTCTGTGAAAGGCCTAGAAATGGGGCTATACTTTTCATTTATAATTGTTCTTAACTGTACCAGGCAGTTAAACTGTTTACCATCCCTTCTTGCCATAATATCATTTTTTTTTCAAGTGGCTTTCATTTCAGGTATGTTGTATATCTCTAGTTGCTGCTAAAGGCAGTAAGAATACTTTGGGATAACAAGTGCATTATAAAGTTGCTAGAAAATGAATAAATAAATCAAACATTTTTCTTCCCACCTTCCAAGTTATTTTTTTGGGGAGTTCCTGAACTTATTTTTGATAGCTTTTGAACTAACACAAAGAGCCATGGCTAAGCAAGTTAGGTCCCTTTGGATCATTTAAAGCTCAGTGTAACACAGGACTAAATTGACACACTAAATGTTACTCAGTTTAGAGTGGATATGTAAAATCTGTGTATCCAAATGGAATTGAGCTGCAGGAGTCACAAAACCTGAAACTCCTGTCTTCCTTAGTTTCTTCTCAATTAGAGGAGAATATTATTGAAATGTTAAGGGGACTGCATGGCAGACAAAGAGCTTATTTTATAATTCAGTCCCCGAAATGGAAGTAGTATATAGATGAACAATTTCCAGACATCACCTATTTTTATCTAAAATATTGTACTCTCCTAAGCACTTCAGGAACTACGTCCTTTTGAAACTTCTTTATATTACAGGTGGCATTGGTAGTGATGCTTATAGTTAAGTTTGTCTTATAATTTTCATTATAAGACCACAGTTGTATTACAAGACCAACTTTGCCAAACATTAACTACTCTTGCTCAAAATGTTCATGACAGGTGTTTGCCTTAGGTTGATTTATTTTTTTTACAGAAAAACTATTCAGCCAGTTCCTGGAATAAAATTAGGAAAAAAATATTTTGTTTTGCTGCTGTTCAAAAATTCTTACAGCAGCTCCATTGAAAAGCTATAATGTCTCCATGATATGGAGTAGGGACTTGAAATTTGGCAAAGGGGCACCCTAATGTTGGGGATGCACATTTTACTATTTTTGTGAAAATCCACCCACTCTGGACAAGTATTAAGCCTCAAATATTGCAGGTAACACATGCACACAGGTGTTTATTAGAGGCTGGCAGCTAAATTCTACAAATTCCTCTGCTCTGAGCATGCTTCATTTCTACATAGCTTGTTTGTGTTGACTGGACTGTGCAACTGTAACCCATGCTTCTGTTGCTGTTCCTTTTAAACAGTGGTAGAATCATAGAATCATAGAATATCAGGTTTGGAAGGGACCTCAGGAGGTCATCTAGTCCAACCCCCTGCTCAAAGCAGGACTAATCCCCAACTAAATCATCCCAGCTAGGGCTTTGTCAAGCCTGACCTTAAAAACCTCTAAGGAAGGAGATTCTACCACCTCCCTAGATAACTCATTCCGGTGCTTCACCACCCTCCTAGTGAAAAAGTTTTTCCTAATAGTAGTCAGGTTTTTTGAGGGTATATGGGGAGGAATTGCCAGAAGAGTGGAGCAGCTGTCCAGCTAGTTTGGGACTGTCATAAGTAGATAGGTAAGGGTTAATTTTCTTTGCCTGTAAAGGGTGAACAAAGGGAACCAAACACCTGACCAGAGGACCAATCAGAGACTGAGTGACTTTTTAAAAGTCAGGGGCGGGAATTTTGTACTCTAGGTCTTTTGTTTTTCCAGCTATGGAGGAAACATCTTTTCTGCTAACTCCTATTTCTTTCTAATATTTTCCTACAAAGTGTGAGTACAAAGGCCACAAGGCAAATAGGCTGTTATACGCTTTGTGTTGTATTTACAGGGTGTGTTGATTTGCTGGATCTGGTTAAAGGGGGCTATCTTTTAAATCAGACGTTTATTCATATTTTTTATAAGCAAGAGGCCTGTATTGATCTCTTAATGCAGTATTAATTGTTTTGTATTTCTTTCTTTTATATAAAGTCTTTTTAAAATTGTGGGAGTTTCTTTTCCTAGTGAGGCAAAGGATAGACATCTCTGTACCAGCTAATCTGTCTCCCTCACGGGAAGACAGAGCGGGGGAGGGAAGCTTGCATTCTGTGGTTATTTCTTGTTCCCAGGGAGAAGAACAGGCTACGGGGAAAGAAGAGAAAGAATCCACTCTGTTCCCTTGTGGTTGCGGTTTTTCTCTAGTTACTGCTACGAGACCGGGGGCGGGGGGAGGGGGGAAATCTCCTGTGTGTTAGCTGTGATTAGCTTTGAATGCCTAGCCTGGGGTAAATAGCTCTTCTGGTTTTGCATTCAGAGAGTAAGTATAGCATCGCCCGCTCACCCAGGAAGGGGGGAAGCTGGGGGATGAGATAGGGAGACCCAGGGGTCTGGGTCTTGGGGGTCTTCCCAAAGGAAGTAGGGGAGTCCACAGAGGGGGTCCCCCAAGGAGTATTTGGGGGAATCCAGGCTGATAGTAGCCTCATTACTATTGGTGGCAGCGAGAAAAAAATCCAAGCTGGTTATAAGCTTGGAGGAGATTCACAGTAAACACTCAGATGTTGAACTCTAAGTCCAGATTTGAGACAGACATTTATTACAGGGACTAGTAGGTAAACAAAGGAAAAAAGTTCACAACTCTTGGATCATGCTCTGTAGGGCATCTCTGCTGGTGGTAGTGGTGGGGGTCAATTCCACTCCCAAATATAAAGAAAAAAATCATCAAACTCTTGAGTTAGTTTAGCCATACCAGAATTCCGGTAAAGATCTCTGCCCCGAGGACTGATGCTCACAGGCCCAGTTTTACTAATTGCAGCTATATGTTGGAACTAAACTTAGTTAGGGATTCCCTGTTAGGAATTGTTGTGAGATGTTCAAGAATATTGTAGTATGTGTATTTGTGAGGTATATTTTATGGGGGTGGCAGAGTCTACTGCTCAAAACTCTTGAGTTCATCCATACTCAGCGGGACACAGCTAGACTTGAGGGAAGGTGAAGATCTCTGCCCTGAGGGGTGATGATCACAGGTCTGCTTTTATGAATTGCAGGAAGAAGAGAACCACAAAAAGAAGAATACCAGTCAATTCAAAGAATTGGGCACTTGCTGCTTGATCAGCGCAAGATGGTCTGATAACATTAATGTCAAATCAGCAGTCCGTATTTTAAATGCATAGAATTTGTGGCCTGTGTACCTTTTGGTACTGAAGAAATCTGTATGTTTGATACTATTTTTTTTGCATAGTATTCACAGTATTGATGTAATGATAAGATTACATTTAGATTTACTAGAAGTCTTAGTTCTCAAATAGTCCTTTTATAAACTTAATGATTTTTTTAATCTGAGCAGCTTTATTACATTTCTGTGTCTTTATTCCAAACTGGAGAAACTCAAGATATGGGCATCCATGACTGTCCACATTTGCATATTTATCTTATGTTTATTATCCATAGGTGGAAGTTCCACTGTCAAGACAGAATGAACTCACTCGCTATTGCTGCAGTAAAATGGAATTACAGTGGGTACTTATGCAATCAAAATTTAGTGGGTTACACGTGCATCATTCTAACAGAACAACGTGAGCTGCAAGGACTCAGTAGGACTTGCTCTGCCTTTGCTCCTCCTGGTGGCCAGGGGCTGCTGTAGTGCAGGTCAAGGGAACTGAGCCACGAGTCTCTCTATCTCTTCAGTGCTTCTGCTGCTAGCGCCCAGGCACTGTCAAGGAGAAGGAGGACCATGCCTGACTGGAATGCTGAGGAGTGAAAAGTTTGGTGGGATGGGAGAGACTGAGACAGAAGCTGTGTGGTAGATGGGTAGGAGGGCAGACTAGGACAGGAGCTGGAGGGGTGAGGAATGGGACAGGAGTCAGAGTGGGGGAAAGGAAGACTGGAACAGGTAGAGGCTAGAGGGCACTAAGATAGAAAGGGGAAGGCTTGCATGTGACATGGGTGGATGGGTCTGTAACTACTAAAGCACACTCCCATCCCGAACCTGGAACAGAACCCAAGATTTCTGACTCTCAGCTTTCCTCTGCTGTCAACAGGTAACTGAAACTCACTGGCAAAATGTGTGTCTCATCTCTATCTAGTGGCTTGTCCACATAGAGGAAGATAACCTACCACTGCTATCAGTTGTGCTATTAGGTCAAGTGAGAGAGGTCTGCAAAGTTGATCTAAAGGATCTTCCTTGCTGATGACCCCTGTGAGGTGAACACGGTTCCACATGATGGAATTTCTGTGGTGACTGTCGTGTTTTTTTTAACTGAGCAAGTGACATTTAAAAAGCTACATTAAAATAATGTTTAAATTGCAAAGTCAGGCCCTCAAATGTTAGGAAATGCCAGAATTAAGTTGCCTGTGGAACCTTAATTCATCCACCGAGCTCATGCATTGTGGTACAGTCTTGTTCACATATTATTTTTTCCATGAGATTCTGGCCTCATTCATTCTACAGGCTGGATTCTGCTCTCTGGAAAGATGACTATTTGATATTCCATTTTATCACATTTAAAGTTGGGTGTGTGCTTTAAGTTCCTTGCTGAGTTGGGTCTAAATAACATACCCAAACTCACATGAGAAATCTTTGGCATAACTAACTATGTTCCTCTGAGCCTCTAATCACAGGAAGCATGGCAGCTTTTCTGCTGCTTCTGCACAGACAGGTTATAGAATACACAGGAAAAACTCCTCCTATATATACAGCCATGAAGCTCAGAGTAGAAATTTTTAGCAATGATTTTGCCAAGGAAGGGAGAATTGTTTATTGTTTGAGTGTAGCAAATTTCATACTTTCATCAAGTTGTGTTCTGTTGCCCCTCAAATCATAATATATTCACAATTGTACATAGCAGCTATTGTCATGTAACTAGTACAAAATGTTTTTGAATCTTTCCAACAATTTTTCCAAGTTGAACTTCATATTAATTATTATTATTATTATTATTATTATTATACTCATTTTTCTGTTGTTGCTGTCATACAGTAATGATAAATGTAGGCAATGTGCATTTGTTGTAGTACGAAATCGTTCCATATGGCTTCTATTTCATAATTAATATTGTCACTGAAGAATGTTTCAAGTGGGATTTATCCAGTATTAACTGTGAGGAATGTCAGAAACACTGAAATGCCTCTATTAGAATGTTGCGTCTTTTGCCTGAAAATATGGAAGGCTAGAGATGTGCAAAGATATATGACTTGAAATTAACAACACTGAAAATGTGTCCCTTTTCAAATTCACTCTGCTTCAGTGTAAAGGCAGTGTTTTCTGACAAATCAGTCACATACGTGGAAAATCTTCTAAAAAAATAGGCTTGTCTTCCCCTTATCTGGAGGTCAGTGAAAATTTCATTGCAGCTTTATGTGGGTATTTCATCATATGAAGATCACCTTATTGTGAAAGAATGATATCAGAAGCTGAGACTCTGTTTGTAGAGGACTGCATTTGCCAAGCTTATGTTTAATACAAACATGTACCTATCTAGTATCAGAGGGGTAGCCGTGTTAGTCTAGATCTGTAAAAGCAGCAGAGAATCCTGTGGCACCTTATAGACTAACAGACGTTTTGGAGCATGAGCTTTCGTGGGTGAATACCCACTTCGTCAGACGCATGCGTCTGTTAGTCTATAAGGTACTACAGGATTCTCTGCTGCTTTTATGTATCTATCTGTTTATTCCAGGTTTCTCTGTAGTACTCTTCACCTAATATCTGTACAGCTTATAACTGATTCCTTCTTTCTTTCTTTCAGCAGTGGAGATTCTAAACATTTATCCTATCGTCATGTTGTTAAAAGGGGAAAACAGTCTCCTGAGAAAGATTAACATACTCTTCTGTTCTGTACCTGGATCGCAGTCATCCCTTTAAAAAATAAAAAGGGCCAATAGACTAAATTATAGAGATGGTTTCATATTCGCAAAATCAAAAGGCATTTTTCCAAAAGAAGCATTATTAGCAAGAGGCCATAGCCAGAAATTTGCTAGGAGGACCGGACCCATGACATTCTTATTCAGGTCTGTTTATCTTCAAATCAGAGAATTTTACAAGAAAACAATAGCCAACTCAGAATTTGTCTAATTTACCAAACTTAACTGTAAATACTTAGCAATAGGTAAGCACTTGTCAGAGCCTGAGGATGGGATTCTGGTGGTCGTCCATAGAAGGGCTGATATTACCGGGGCTGCCCAGAGCTCCCCGCCACCGAATTGCCACCGAAGACTCGGCACTTTGGTGGCGGGTCCCGGGGCGGAAGGACTTCTTGCCATGGGTCTTCAGGGCACTTTGGCAGCAGGTCCCAGAGCAGAAGGACCCCCCGCCGCTGAATTGCCGCCGAAGACTCGGAGCGGAAGGAGCTCTGGGGGCCCGGGCCTCGCGAGAATTTTCTGGGGCCCCTGGAGCGAGTGAAGGACCCCTCTCCAGGGCCCCCAAAAAACTCTTGTGGGGGCCCCTGTGGGGCCCAGGGCCTGGGGCCAGTCTAGTCCCAGCGGCCCTGGATATTACGGCTGAAAATGATGCTACATTCTTTTGATTTATCAGCTCATCTGGAAGCAAATGAGGATTTTACTATAAAGCCTACGAATGATTCATAGATTCCAAAGACAGAATGGATCATTGTTAGCATCTAGCCCAGAAATGGGCAAACTACTGCCCGCGGGCCACATCTGGCCCGTGGGACCCTCCTGCCTGGCCCTTGAGCTTCCTTCTGGGGAGGCTAGCCCCCAGCCCCTCCCCTGCTGTCTCCCTCCCTTGCTGACTCCCCTCCCCTGCAGCCACACTACCACACAGGCAGTGCTCTGGGTGGTGGGGCTGCATGCTCCTGCAGGGCAGCACAACAGTGTGTCTGGCTCTGGACGGGTGCTGCGGCAGCCAGACATGCTGCTCTGAGAGGCATGGTAAGGGATCTAGGAGCAGTGGGTCCTGGAGGATGGGGAGCAGGGGATGATGGGGTAGATGAGGTCGGGACAGTCAGGGGACAGGGAGAAGGGGGAGTTGGATAGGGGGTAGGGTCTCGGGGGACAGTTAGAGGCAGGGGTCCTGGAAGGGGGCGGATAGGGGACAAGAAGCAGAGGGGTTGGATGGGTCAGGGGTTCTGAGGGGGTAGTAAGGGGTGAGAAGTGGGAGGGGTCGGATAGGGGGTGGGGGTCAGGCTGTTTGGGGAGGCACAGCCTTCCCTACCAAGCCCTCCATACAGTTTTGCAACCCCAGTGTGGCCCTTGGGCCAAAACGTTTGCCCACCCCGATCTAGCCTGACATCCTAGGTAACATAAGCCACAGAACCTCAAAATAAATTCAAGAGCTTATCTTTTAGAAAAATGTCAGTGGTCAGTGATGGAGAATCCACCACAACCCTTGGTAAGTTGTTCCAGTGGTTAAAAAGTTACACCTTATTTCCAGTCTGAATTTGTCTAGCATAAACTTCCAGCCATTGGATTGTATTTCTCTGGTTTCTCTGCTAGACAAAAGTTATTAAAGCTAGATTAAAATTATTAAATGTTTTCTCCACTGTAGATACTTATAGACTGTAATCAAGTCACCTGTTAATCTTCTTTTTGTTAAAATAACTTATCTATTCCTATAAAACATGTTTTCTAATCCTTTAATCATTCTCATGGTTCTTCTCTGAACCCTCTCCAATTTATCAACCTCCTTCTTGAACTGTGGGCACCAGAAATGGACAAACTATTGCAGCAGCGATTGTACTAGTGCCAAATCCAGAGATAAAATAACATCTCTGCTCCTCTTCAAGATTCCCCTGCTTATGCACCCAAGGACTGCATTAGTCCTTTTGGCCACAGCACTATATTGGAAACTCATGTTCAATTGATTATCTGCTACTTCCTCCAAATCTTTTCAAAGTCACTGCTTCCCATGATAGAGTTCCCCATCATGTAAGTATGGCCTACATTATTTGGTCCTAGATGTATACCTTTACATTTGTGCAATTGTGCATATACTTTCTCATCTCCTAACCGCTGCTTGTTTTTCTAAAAATATGGTATTTACTGTTGGAGGATGTTGCTGATTTGTCAGACCATTATATGGGGTCAGCACTGGGAAAAGAAATTGGACAGGAAGTAGGGGGAGTTAGTGCTACAGAAGCCAGAGTATACTTGTACAGATAGTGCATTTATCCTGCTGCACAAGTTGATGCCCTGATCCTGCAAACATTTATGTGAATGCTTTACTTTACTGCTTTGATTTGCCCCATTCAATGGGGCTATTCATGGTAAAACTATTAAGAGCTTTATAAATGTTTACAGGATAGGTGTCTGAGTTTCGCAACAGATGAGAATTTGATCAGTTTCTCTCTTTTACTTGAGTACTGTTCTCAAACAATTAGGCTACAATAGCAGACATTTTTGCATGAATTTTCAATTAAAAATGATCACCACATTATAAGATGGCAAATTTCAGAAAATGCATAGATTACATTTGGATGAGCACCAGATGTTAATATAAAAAACTGGCAAATCAGTCTACATTAAACATGAAGAACTATGAACAGAATGAGTCCCCACTGAGGTTCATGGTAATGTCTTGACTGTAGAACAATTTATACATTTATATCATAATGCTTTTTTGCTCCATTAGAAATATATAATTACATGATACCAATAAAATGGAGATTGTGTGTTTCAAATAGAACAAGACAGTTATCTTGCTGGCATAATGAAAATAAAGTCATGCAGCTTTGCTCCTAAAGAAGCTCTCATTGCCAGTCAGAAAAATACTTTAAAAAGAGCCTAAGTGTGCAGACAGACGGAAAGAAGCTTTTTATAAAGGAATAGAATTGTACTTGAGTAACATTTGGAAATCACTTAGAGCATAATGGAGTAAGTGAAAGTGGTGAATAGAAAAAAGTTAATACTTTTAACGCAACCTGCTGTTTCTCACCATTGTCAGGCTTGAGGGCCACATAACTCTGATCATAAATCCCCTCTCCACTGCCAGCGGGAGCTAAAAGTATAAAGGAGATGCTCAGCTTCCATTTTAAAAGGAGTACTTTTCTGGAAAGAAGGTTTGAAAATGTAACCCGATCTCTAGGAAAAGAACAATCAGCCCTTCTTATTTGTTTGTAATAGAATAGCACCCAAAAGTCCCAATCTGGATCAGGGACCCATTGCACTGTACAAATACACATAAAGAAATTACCCCTGCCCCAAGCAGCTTAGAGTCTAATTAGAAATGAGAAATGACAGGTGAGCATAACAAAAAACAGAATGGAAGCGAGAAGGGCTGACAAAGACAATGGGAATAAGATCATGCAGTTGCATGTACTATCTCTGAGCACAGCTTAATGATTCCAAATCATATGAAAGCACATTCTGTTCCAATACTGCAGCACAGGAGCCAGAAAGACGAGACAAAAGATACCCCCCTGTATCTGCTTTTTATGTAAAATGAGACAGTGAAATCTAGATCCCAAAGAATCATCTTACCAGCACACGCTCAGATCCTTACAGTGGGCCAGCTCCTACTGGTGAGACAATAACTGACAGGAATGGGTGGTGTCCAGAGAGGGGAAGCATGCTTTTTGCTCTGGAGGTCCTGATTTTGTCCCTGGTGTTGGCCAAGTGGGTGGTCATCATGTGAGAGGAAGTTTGTGTGGGATTCAAAGTGCCTCTGACATTTAGGATGTGCTTACTATATCCACAGAAAGTATACAATCCACTGTGAGGTCCCAACTCTGCTCTCTGCACAGGTTCAGAGAAACAGATACTTCAGACAAGCCCATTGCTCCTCAACATTCATGCTTTCTCTTTCTCTGGACTTTAAATATGGCAACAGAAAACCCGTTTCTTCTCTTATAAAGTGTGCGCATGTGCAGGGCTACCCAAATGCATTTTTCAAAGAGGATTATCTATTGATCTTTAGTAATGTTATTATTGGTTTCTTGGGAAGTTGGATTTGGGGGTCTACTCAAGGCTTTAAAATAATTGCTTACATTTATGAAGTATCTTCTAGCAGATCTCAACCCCCCTTGTTGATTAACATTAATGATGAAGACTCTAAATGCTCCAATGAAGTTAAGTACAGTAGCATTATTGCACAGTGTGGTTAAGTAACTCCCCAAGTCTGTCAGAGTGGGATTACAAAATGTCTCCCAAGGTCATCCTTCTTGTTCTTATCTCCTGAATGAAAACTCCTGTATTTCTGCTTATATTTCTCCACAGTGCCACCTTAGGGTAAAAACCCTATTCCCATAGCGTAGCCTGAATACTAATGCTTGCGCTGGTCGGTCAGTAGGGATTGGAAAAAGAAGTCCTAATCTCCTAGGTGATGGAGTGTTGACAGAGCTGCAATGCATTACAACTGCTTAAGGGGTGCAATAATTCCCCCAGCTGTGGTATATCCATTTTGCAGGGGAGAAAGAGTTAGTGGTTCCATATGGTCTCACTCTTATCCCAGCCTTCCCTGCCCACCATGGTACTAAACTGGAAGTCTCTATGGAACTGTGTGCTGGAATTGCAGACTGGTTTTGTGGCAGCTAAACTCACCACAACACTTCACTGGCCATTTCTATTGTCTACCTATATACTTCCCTTTCATTTGCGGTCCTTATCTTTCTACTTTACATTGTGTTTCCTGCTAAAAGACTCATAGTCCAAATATCCTAATTATATTTTTTGTTTTCACTCTAAGTTAATGCCTTTGTTCATAAGTCTAGGAAATATGGTTCATATTAGTGTCAAAATGTTGTTTTAAACTGCTTTGTTTCTTCATTAAAATGCTTTCTTCATCTTACTGGCCTCAGGAGATACAACATGTTTTGTTTGTGCAGGTCCTAGGGGACAATAAGCAATATGCTACGTGTCAGTTACATCATATTAATTTTTACAACACCTGGAGTGTCTTAGATGCAAATGCTCAAATTATTTCATTTACTCACAACACACTGATTCTGTCTAGGAAGCCAAAGATTCAGTGATTAATTGTATAATATTTTAAGTGGCAATATTATGTTAAGTCGGTGACCCAGGTTTTCAGTACATTGTGACACCTTTGTGGGCAGCTAAGGAAGTCCTTAGGCATAGATGAATTCCTGGCTGGCATAAAAGCAGCTCTGACTGGTGCTTCAGGCTGAACCAGCCACCTGTAGCCCTATTGGCCTAGGTAGCTCACAGATGACATAAAAATATCTCTCCCTGTGCTGGAAATAGCTTGACCAGGCCTGAAGATTGGGTCAGTGACTCAAACTTACAATACCAGTACCAGTGTGATGGGAAATATGGGATATTACACCAGCAATACCAATTACTTAAATCTATCCTAGCTTCAGCATGCAAAGCTGATCACGAAGGGCCCCATCATGCAGATCCTACAAGGTGCTGAGAACCATCAACTCCTATTCCAGTCACAGGATTGAGCCCTTACAATCCAGTTCAAATACATTTTTCAAGGTGTTCCTCTGTCACGGAGTTTGGGGGAGACAAGGCCCTGCACCCTGGCTTCCTGAGATTCACCATGACTCTCAGCCAGCCAGTAAAACAGAAGGTTTATTTAGACAACAGGAACACAGACCAAGACAGGTCTTGCTGGTACAGACCACAGGACCCCCTCAGTTAGGTCCATCTTGGGGGGCCCCAGGGAGACCAAAGCCCCGTCTGGGCTCTCCTCCATTTTCCCAGCCAGCTCCAAACTGAAACTCTCCAGCCCCTCCTCTCCCTTTGTCTCTTCCCTGGGCCAGGAGGTCACTTGATCTCTTTGTTCTCCAACACCTTCAGCTGGAACCTTTGTAGAGGAGGGGCCCAGGTCATTAGTTGCCAGGAGACAGTGTGTCAGCCATTTTCTGTCCAGACAGCATCACATCTGCCCTCTAGGGCTCTGCAACAATCACACCCCCTTCTCTCACCACCTAGACACTTAAGAACCGCATAGGGGAAACTGTAGCACTCACACAGTATTCAGAGAAAACATTAAACTCAGTTCACTTCATCACATCTCAACATTAAGACCAGTCCCACTTCGTCATATCCTCTTACAGAGAAATATATAGATTACAATGTAAGTAAATCCTTTCTCTGTTTAACTTTGATTTAAAAGAGGCAAAACCATATTTAAATCAAGTTTTTTATGAAATTCTGCATGTCTACATCCAGTTCCACCCCTGTATGTTCCCTCCATGAAAGAGGGAATAACACCTCCCCACGCTAACTATTCTCAATCTCCCCTTCTGTGTTGGGTCCTACTGCACGTGTAACTCATGCCTTTTGCCCCCTTTTTTTGCTGCTCAGGCTCATAGAGTAAGGTTCAATCTTGCCCTGAAAATTAAATATTTCGCTGCTGAAAGGTGGTAACAGCTGCAATAGGAAACAATTTTCAATCCATGTGTGAGTAAACACAACATTAGTGTTGCCTTTAACACTGTAAACAACAGATGCTTTTCAGCTATTATTCCCTTAACTGGAGTCATGTTCAAATGTGATAATTCCTAGTATATTTGAATTCTTGAGGCTTAATGATTAGGACAATTTAGAATCATAGAATGTTCCCATAATTCAGCAGAAGACTCAAATAGCATAGTTCATCCTTAAACATGAATGAAAATGTCTCCATGGAATGAATGACAATAATTGGTTTCTCTTTATTTGTTTCATTTTATGGAAAAAAAATGTGCAAATTTAGGTGTCCACTTAATTGAAATTGTCTGTGAATCAGTAATAAAAATAATAATAATAAAGATATAAGTGAATAAAGATATAAGCGAATGTTGAATGTGCCTTTAACTTAGGGTAACTGGCTAAAACATTTAAGATATATATGTTGGCAGAGCCTCAAGGTAAATAATGGCTTACTTTAACCCTCTGAGATTTTCCTGGCCATTTCAGAAATGTGTTTCCACTTATCGTGCAGACAATCTCTAATTGGTCAATTTAGTTAAAGTGATTTAAAAGAAATATTCAATATTTTGCAGGTGATTTAAAATGGATGCATTTTCAATGAGCAAAAAAAAACAACTAGTGCAAGGTGACATCCTCGCAAATTTGCAGCATACTGCTTTCACCAGAGGCCAGTGGGATTTATGCTATCATGCTTACTTTTGGTTGTATTTCAGGGATTCAGAACATTAGAGACAGATTTTCATGCGTGCTCAGCTGTCCAACAGCTCAGGTATGATTTTCAAAAGTTATCAGCTCCCAACAACTCCCATTGAGAACAATGAGTATTTAGCACTTTTGAAAACCTGGCCCTTTACATCTATGTGTAACACACGTACAATGGTTGTCAATCAGCTGCATATTTGTACTGCACACAATGTTACTATTTATGATCTGTACTACCATAGCATCAAGCAGCTGTACTTTTAGACCAAGACCCCATTGTTCTAGATGATGTGCAAACACACAACTGAGAGAATCAGTCATAGAATTAAAAACAAACAAACAATGAAGAGTCCGGTGGCACCTTAAAGATATATTTGGGCATAAGCTTTTGTGGGTAAAAAAACCCACTTCTTCAGATGCATGAGGTGACAATTACAAATGCAGGCATTATATGCTGACACATGAAGAGAAGGGAGTTACCTTAAGCAAAAGTCTTAGGGCTAGATCTTCAAAGTTATTTAGATACCCAACAGATGCTCCCTCTGCTTGAGTTTGCCAACCAGAAACCTTCTCCAATAGTTAGGCAGTGAGGCCAGGTCAGCTGCTTAGGTAGCCCATGCTCTAGCAACCAAAACCCAGACCTTGTCTGCAGAAAACAGAGACACCCATCTCAGTATAGCCAGGTTCAAGTTCCCCAACTTAGGCACACAGCCTAAACTCCCCCACAAAATTCCTGACCTGCTTGCTCCACGCTGTCTTTTATCACAGCTTCAGGTCTTAAACATATTCTGAAAATGCCTACAAGATCAGCCCCAGCTGATGAGGTAGGTGGAGAACAGGGGATCTTGAGGATTCTGCTTCAGGGATGCCACAGCTTAAGTGGGAGTTCCAAGCAGCTCATTAACTGTGGAGTGGCTCAAGAAGCTGTGTGCATACCTATTGAAGGAAATGTAGGCATCTAAGGGATTTATGCCTTTACAGGATTAGGCAGCAGTTGAGTAGTGGTTTTGAGAATGGTGGTCTAAATGGTGGACTTAGTTGCCTTAGTTGGATCTGGCTTTGCGTGACCTGTAGTTAGCAGATGTTCCTAGCCCTTGGCAGCACATCTTTATCATCTTGCTGTGTTAGTTTTCTCTTTTTGTTTGATTATATGTGGCTAAATCTGAGCCTAACAGAAATATATTATTGTAAGTGTAGGGCACTGCTACTGAGAAGAACACATGCTAACAAACAGACTTCCACTATGAGATGATCATAAGATCAATGAAACAATATTAAATATTTGTGTTTCCTCCGGTGTTTTAAGTCACAATTTAAAGTGTCCAAGTGATTTTAGGTGCACAAATTCCATTTAAAATCCCACTGAAAATTTCACCCAAAATTTCCAAATGAAGCCATTTTCTAATTAGATAAAATAATTTTATGTCTGTTTTTTCATAAAATCACAATATTCTGGTTTTATGATTTCTACGCTGTAGGATTTTTGAGATGAAAAAAGATTTATCAGATTTTTACTTAGTTTCAATTTGCTGGTAGGAAACATGAACAGGATTGCTGCTTCCTATTAATAATTGTTACATAACCATTCAATATACACACTGCACATTACATACTGCATGATAGAACAAGCATTGCAGTACTGATTAATTCCATTTGTTTGAAACAGAATATGTTGCTCAATACAGACTACACTCAGTTTGATTTTACAGTATGCTTTTGCTTGAGGCCACTATCACACCCTGAAAATAGAGAGATGCAGTATATTCAATAAAAGCAATTAACACATTCATTTATGGAGAAAAGTCAGTAGTGAAATCAGATCCTCCAGCTTCCCATGCATGTTCTGCTTTTGATCTAGTCATCTCTCCTAGCTTAAATCAGTAAAAACTCAATTACAATGTACATTAGCTAGAATTTTCATGTCAGAGAGAAATTATACTCCAGCTGTTTTGAGCAGTGGAAATCATGGGGCATCACCCTGTAACTATTTTTATAAATAAAATAATATAAAGTTGGAGACTGCCAACCTCAGAGTAGATTGTTGCCATTGTTAATTGATAACATTAGGACTGCACAGTGGCTGATCTTTACATGAGTTGAATGGGAGGGGAATAGCATGTGAAACCTTCCTCCATCCCCTTGCTAGGGCTGAATATGATCACAGTCACTGCAATCTCCTCAGCATAAGGACTGCTTCCTCCTAGTGATTCATGGGAAACACTCAAAATGGGGTGAGAGTGAGGCAGGGCTGTGCCTTTCCCCTTTGCACTACATCTCGTTAAAGCATGTAGCTGCAAGCACATGTAACTTGCCGATCAACGCATCAGAGACAATACATCAGGATTTAATTGGGGACCTTGAGAGGTAATCATATGAACTGGTACAGCTTGTGCTAAACAGCCAAGGCTTTTTCATTGGGGCTGTAATAGATTTGAATTCTGTGTGAATCTTGTCAAAGGCCTGGTCTACACTACGCCGTTAAATCGATTTAAACAGCGTTAAATCGATTTAACGCTGCACCCGTCCACACTACACTGCTCTTTAAATCGATTTAAAGGGCTCTTTAAATTGATTTCTGTACTCCTACAAAACGAGAGGAGTAACCCTAAAATCGATATTACTAATTCAGAATAGTGTTAGTGTGGGACGGAATTTCGACGTCCATGGGCCTCTGGGGAAGTAAGCCCCAACAGTTGCAACCACTGGACAGCTTTTCTGGGACAAGGCAACTCAGGAAAATCCAGAGCACTGGCCAGGAGAACAGGAAAAAGGCCCCGCCAACTTCTTGAATTCATCATGTGTTTGGGCCAGCAGTTGGCAGAGCTCACCAAGCCAAAGGTAAACAAACGGCAGTCTCCTGGAGAATCGAAAAAAGAAGGCACCAGCATGACTGCCAAAAGAAGTACCCGCGATCTGATCGCTACTTATGGGGAGAGGTTCCAGTGCTAAACAGAACTTCCGTTCGACAAACGGAAATGAAATATTTTGAAAAGAAATTTCAAAAAGTCTATGATGGGAAAAGGCCACAAGGCAGAGGACTCAGTGCAGCTGCGAGAGAAAGTTAAGGGCGGGCTACAGCAGGCCATTACCCCGAAAACTGAGAAGTAGAACGTGAGGAGTTCATGGGTCAGGGCGCAAAACAACTGCCTTCTCTGCTGTAGGGCTTGCATGGCAATTTAGGGGACTGCGCAACCAAGTACGCCACCCCTTAAGCCGTGGATTGCAAGAGGCGGAGTTGTTAAATTAATCAAACCATGGATGAAAAGATTCTTGCGGAGGGGGAAGGATTGAGGAGGTAAGAGGAAGAGAAGGAAGGAGGCTGCTGGGAACCACACACACATCCGTTACGCCAAACAGCCAGGAGCTTTTGTGACCCCAGATTACGCCTCTCCTAGGGGCCCACCCAAGCCACTAAGCCCAGGACATTGGAAAGCCATGGAAGCGAACCTTCTGGTGAGCTGTACCTTTGTAAAATATCAAAAAAACATGGTTTATAAAGAAACGTTTTTTAATGATTTGATTTCCCATCGGGGCTTGTGATGCAATTCGCAGCAGTAAAGTTTACAGGAAAAAGTTTCTTAACACATGTCTGGGTATGAGCAAAAAAATCCTCTAAAAAGGAAATCTCCCAATGAATCCGCCTCTTGAGGGTACTTCAAAAAAAGGCCTTTGCAGAAGGATTCTGGGGCAAGGCAGCCTGTTATTCCGTCCCCCGTTGTAGGACCACTTTTCCGCGGCCATGATGTAACAGTAATTCGTATCATGGCTTCCCCCACAAAGCACCACTGCGTATGCTCCTGGTGGAACTGCTGAGGATTTCAAGGAAAACATCGTTCTGCATCTTGAGCTGTTATTTCTTCAGGAGTTATAATCATTCCATTGTAACCTGGTTTTGGAAATTCAGGATATTAATTGAGGGGCATACATACATGGCGATTTTTCCTACCCTTTGGGCTGCAGCTTAAAATCAAATCCTTCGTGCACATAGGGCAAAGCGGGAGAGGGGAGAAGGGCTAGCGCTACTTTTCTGTGTTTGGCGGAAGCCGGGAAATCTCCCCAAGTACAAGGCCACGCGGGTGGCGGGTGGGGGAAGGAGGAGGGAATAAATTACCAAGTTTGAATCTTACATGGATAG
Source organism: Chelonoidis abingdonii (assembly GCF_003597395.2). Lineage (NCBI taxonomy): Eukaryota > Metazoa > Chordata > Testudines > Testudinidae > Chelonoidis > Chelonoidis abingdonii. The sequence goes on along the minus strand of NC_133774.1, from coordinate 68,710,210 downwards.
GCAGCCATTGTGCGTTGGGAGGAGGGGGAAAGAGAAGGTTGGGTTTCTGGCTTGGTCCCTGTAAAGGGGAAAACCAGGCATCATAGGCCCACTTTGGTGTAAAAGGCCGCAGGAAGTCAAAACATAAAGCCTTACCATGGGCCACATGGGAAGCTGGATTATGATTTCCTGGACCTGCGTACTTGTGAGATTTCTGCAACCCACCAGGAGCCACAGGCACTCAATATTAAATGATGCAATGTTGGAACCTGTAGTTGAAAATCAAACAGTGCTTATGTAAGGCGGTTGGATTAGGTGTTATTCCACTTGTGAAAAAGAAGGTTTACCAAAAAGCATTGTCTTAAACAATGTATTCTTTTTTACGATTTCTTCTCTCCCTGGTTTTTCCCTCCCCCCATGGCAGCTTGCACGTTTTCCCAAGGCCTCCCAAACCCCATCTTGAAGGGCAGGGCTCCAAGATAAAGGTGAGGAGGAGAGAACGCGAGAGATGAAATGTCTCTGAATTCATGGAAGTAACCCGCATTGAAATAGCTCATTCATAATTGGAGTGGAAGGACCGTTGTAAGGCAAAAGTAACAGGAAAAGATGCCAGGTGAACGGGAGGATTAGGAGACCGCTCGAGATGAAGAGTGGGTGGGAGGAAAGGATTCAAGGAAGGTTAGGGGGGCAGGGAAGATCAGCGGTGGCGGGATTGCAAACCACTTGGAGCGCTTGCGTTGATCAAACCTGATATCCTCCGATGGCATGTGGATCTTCAGAAGAGCACGGGGGGTCATAGAATTGCCGCTTGGCAGCCCCTTGTGTAAACCCACCCTCAAAAAAACCCTTCCCATTTCCATTGTCTCCCCACTTTCAGAACGTTGTAAAGAAACCGCGTGGGGGAAAGGGCTTCTGCGCCACGCCCAACTTTCCCAACCCCCGTGAGAAACAAAGGGTCCCAAACCAAAAGGCTTTGTCAATTACAATTGAAAATTTGCTAATAGCCTTTCTTCCCTCCTATTCCCTTCCTCCCAACCAACAGGCCAGGCCAGGATATCTTATTAATTCTTCGCCTCTTTTTATAATTTACTTTTTTAATAAGGAATACATGATTTTTTAACCCAACTGACTTTATTTCCTTCAGCAAAAGCTATAAGGCCAAAGGAAGGGGTGGGTGGCTTACAAGATAAATTGGGAGGTCAATCAAGGGGCGAAGAGTTCATCAAGGGAAAAAAAAAAAACACAGCAGTCGGCGCCACCGGACCCCTGGCCCTTGCTGAAAACTCGTTTTTCCCAAAGCTTTCCTTTTCTGATGGGGCAACCCCTTCTGGTGGTGGCTCTTCTAATTCACCCTGGTGTTCTGGCGCTCGTAATCAGGCAGGGCCAGGTGATTTGCTCAGCCTCTCACCGGAGGGCCATAAATGTCTTCCCCCCTTACTCTCACAGAGATGTTGGAGCCCACACAGCAAGCAGGCAGCCAATAAAAACAAAACCGGGGGGACATTGGTTTGGGGCTGAGGGGGCCTGAAGCGAGTAAGTTAATTGTTCCCCAGGCCGCCCCTTTAAAACGGCCAGATTTTTTGCACATCTACCCACCCATCCTCACTTGCTCAGCTTTGGTAGTTAAAAAAAAACAGGCCCTCCTGGGACTTACTTGTCCAGGGCTGCCTGTTTATGAGCTTCATTGGAGCCAAAACGGGCAATCAAAGGGGTTAAGGCGGGTTCACCAGTAATGACCAGGCATCTCAACCATCCCAACACTGTTTTTTGGTCTGGGGAAGTTTAATTTCCCCTCGCCTTGCAGCCGTTAAACCAGAGTTTGTTGCTTTGAAGGACGTGGAGCATTCATTGAAAAAACCCTTTCCCGGGCCATCCCCACGTGGGTATGGTTTGGTGGGAAAACGTCCCTTGTGGAATCCCACCAGTGCTTGCAGGGGGGCCACCATTTGAAAGTACCCTTTGTGGTTAGTGACTGGTGCCCCTGGTTGCTCCGGGGCCAGAAGGATATGGGTTTCCCATTTCTATGGGGCCCCGCCACCAGTTAGGGGAATTCCCCATTTCAGGCAAAAAGCCCCCATTTCCAACTATCCAACCCCACGGTTTTCCCAGAGTTTCACAAAAACCTTCGGTAGCAAGCAGGGGCTTAACGATTGCTTGGCACTTGGCATCAACAAGCAAAGGGCCCCCCACAGTTAGAGTTTGGCCCCAACTCCAAATTATCCCGACTGGGAAAACCCAGTTATAAAGCTGTCTTGGGACATTGCCAAGCTTCCAGGAGGGCTATGCCCCACTCGGCTTCTCCCACTTGTGAAAGGGGCTGCGTCTCATTCTATTATTATGCGTTTCAGGGGGGCAGGGGAATTCAAGTCCCCCAACCAAAAGTTCAAAAGGGAAACTGCCCTTTTACCCGGCATGCGAAAAGTTTCGGCCACCACTGCGAATCGTCCCCATAACCTGGGCAAAACCAATGCGGTTCCCACCAGTTCTGTGCTTGTTCCCGCGCCCCCAAAATCGGCGTTAATGGGGGGAGAACCTGCCTTTACCAGCAGTTAGGCTCCCAAAAAAACGGCAGGGGCGGCCCGTGGTTAGGGGGAGAATTCGGTTGGTCCAGTCCCTCATCGCTTCGTCGGACTGCTTTCCATAGCTGGCCCTCCTTTCCTCTCCCTTGCCTTTTGCCGAGTTCATGGGTTCACCATAAGACAGCACGGAAGGAAGGCGCGAGGTGTTTAAACACTCCACGGATAGCGTTTACTGATCTGCCAGGTTATTCCCATGGCTTGCTGTGCTATGCTGTTGGCTCAGGTTTCAACCCAGGGAAAAAGGCGCGAAAAATGGGTTCGTTCTGCTGCTTTCCACAGGAGGGGTGAGGCTGTACCCAGAACCACCCGCGACAATGATTTTTGCCCCATCAGGCACTGGGCTCTCAACCCAGAATTCCAAGGGGCGGGGGAGACTGAGGGAACTATGGGATAGCTACAGAACAGCTACCCACAGTGCACCGCTCCAGAAATCGACGCTAGCCTCAGACCATGGACGCACACCATCGAATTAATGTGACTAGTGTGGATGAGCACAATCGACTTTATAATATCAGTTTTATGAAACCGACTTTAGCTAATTCGATATTATCCCGTAGTATAGACGTGGCCAAACACACTCACCACTGGGTTACATATGCAGCTCTTGCATACCTGAAAGCTTCTTAATTATCAAGCCTGTTTAAGGCACAAGACTTCCCCATTGCTCTTGCTTGTGTATGAGTCTTCTAGGCACTCCTAAGCAAAACAGTAGACATTAGACCTTTTCTTCTAATATTACAGCTAAGTGTGATGATCAGATGAGTACCACATTGAGAAATACTGATATTTCTGTACAGAACCCAGAAATAGTGTAAAGGTATGTAACCCACGGGCACTACTTATGGTATGTTCTCTCTAGGTTCTCATATGGCCTCCATTACCATAATATTTTAATGACTGGAGTAGTTTCAGGCAGGAGAAATAAAGCATATTGAAAAAAATATATGGAGATTTGGGGATATAGAAATATGTGGGATGAATCACCATATGTTTATGCCCTCTAAGAAATAATTTATTTCAGGACTGGGAGAAAGCTGTGCCAATGTTCCTGCACACATTGGTAAAGTTGTGTAGGGAACAACAAAGATTCTTTATATATTTTCTTTTGAAATCATTTTTAAAAAAGGAATATACTTGTCAAGAAGCTGACCAGAAAATAACATTAACAGCTTGATCAAGGGCAAGAAATATTAGTTGCTTAAAAAGATTATTAATATATGAAGCCTAGTTTCTTCAAATTAGAGCTCAAAATGAATGTGATACTTTATCTTGAAATGTTCACATCTACTAAATTCAAAGCTTTATGAGACAAATAATAGGTGAAGCTAACTTCTCTTTTCATGCAACAGCATGTGTAAAAGGCTTAGTGCCCTATCCGCAGGCACTGTGCTATTCCAGTAATGTGATTAGCAAACACTCCTTCATCCCCGGCAATAATATTGCTGGTATTCGAGCTGCCAGATCATGTTTAGAACTGTAAAAAGCTGAAATGAATAGGGACACTAATTCATCTGTGTTTATAATGGATGTTTTAGTCTAGTACCCTTTTAATCTGACAGGTTGTATGGAGGTGAGTAGGGGTTATATTTTCCAAAAATTAATTTAAAAAAACCCAACATTTGAGGGATCTTCATTCACTCTCTCAACTTCTCTGTCAAATTTGGTCAGTTTACAAATCATTATATGATCCTTAGATGATTTTTCTTGCTACCAGCAGACTCATCCTGGTGTGAATACTTTTAAGACCAGAAGGGACCATTATGATCATCTAGTCAGCCCTTCTGTATATACAGGGAAGAGAACCTCACCCAATAATTTCTGCATCAAACCCTTAACTTTTGTTTGAACTATATCATGTTTTTTGTAGAAAGACACCCAAACTTGACTTAAAGACTAAAAAAGACTGAGAGTCCACTATGCCTAGGTAAATTGTTTCAATGATTAATACCCTCACTACTAAAATGTTGTCTTTTATTTCTAGTTGAGTTTGACTAACTTCAGCTTCCAAGCATTGCATCTTATGTCTTTTTCTGTTAGATTAATAAGCCATCTACTATCAGAAATCTCTTTTTTATGTAAAAGCAGCAAAGAGTCCTGTGGCACCTTATAGACTAACAGACGTCTTGGAGCATGAGCTTTTGGGGGTTGCATCTGACGAAGTGGGTATTCACCCACAAAAGCTCATGCTCCAAGACGTCTGTTAGTCTATAAGGTGCCACAGGACTTTTTGCTGCTTTTACAGATCCAGACTAACACGGCTACCCCTCTGATTCTTTCCTATGCAAGTGTATATACTGTGATCAAGTCTTCTCTTAACCTTTTCTTTGAAGAACCAGACAGATTGAGATGCTTTAGTTTCTTATTGTAACTCTTTTCTGACCACCTTTCCAATTTTTTAATGTATTTTTTGAAGAGTTGATAGCAGGACTAGATACAGTTTTCCAGTAATGGTCCTACTAAAGCCATATGCATATCCACTCTACTCCTACTTGAAATGCCTTTGCTTATATATCCAAGTATTGGACCTTAGCTGCAGCACTACACTAGGAGCACACGTTCAGTTAATTATCTATCATGACCCCTAAATCCTTTTCAGAGTCACTGTTTTCCAGGATACTGTCTCCCATCATGTAAGTTTGATCTACATTCTTTGTTCCTAGATGCATGACCTTGCATTTGGTTGTATTAAAACACATGTTTAAGTGATCCCACCTTACCAAGTGATGTAGATTGGGGCTATATAACTGACCTGTACCAATCATTATTTACAACTCTATTTTGTCTGTCACCTGAAAATTTTACCAGAAATGATTTTATATCTTCTTGCAGATCATTTATAAAGATATTGAATAACATTGTGCTGAGAACAGGTCCTTCTGGGACTACACTGGAGACACACCCTGAGATGACCATTCCCTATCTACAATTACTTTTTGCAATCTATGAGTTAACCAGTTTTTATTCTCTTTAATATGGGCTATATTGATTTTTACTAGACTACAACATGAGACTAAGTCAAATGCCTTATGAACCAAACTCATAATTTCATCAATACACAATATGAAATGTGTTTGGTAAGATTTATTTTCCAGAAAACCATGTTGATTGCTTTAATTATGCTACCATATTTTAATTCTTTACTGATGGCATCCATTATCAATATTTTCATAATCTTGCCCAGGGCTTATGTCAGGCTAGCAGCTCTATAATTATGTGGGTCATACACGTTTACGTTTTTAAATGTTGGTACCACATTAGATATTTCCCCCTCAGTCCTTTGGAACCTCCCTAGTGATTTAAAATTTGTTTAAAATCAACATTAATGGTTCAGAGACCACCTCAGCCAATTGTCTTAATACTCTTAGGTGCAAGTTATCCAGTCCTGCAGGTTTGAAAATGTTTAACATCCTCCGTAGCTACTGAAGGAAATACTTTCTATTCCATATCACTGTAAGATACATCATCTTGCTTCTTTCTGAAGACAGACAGAATTATTTATTAATAATATCAATCTGGTTCTTTTTTGCTCATATGTGCTACTTTTCACTAGGAATAAAGACTTTTTCATAAATGTGCTGACAAAATTTTATCATTATGCACAAGACGGAAAAGAACCCAGATCACTTCTCCATATCTGAATGGGCTTGCAGTAGTAACAAGTATTATAATAAGAGATGAATAGTAAAGAACGCTATATACTTAAAAGTGTTTTGTGGGCTAAAAAAATAAAACCAGCATAAACCAGAAAGTAAAAGGCTGATTCTATTTCTAGATACTCTGGTGTAAATCAGGAGTAACTATATTGAAATAAAATTGTTGTCAGTGAGATGAAAGTGACCCAAAGCTCAGTAAGTCAATGGAGACTTTGGACTTTGAATCAAGTCCTAAATCTGGAAAATTTCAGTGTGAAAAATGAAATGTTCTGAGTAACTTAAACAAGGGTTTAGAAAGAAAATTATTATGCAACCTTAAATACAGCAGGCACTGGCATTATTAAATATGTGATATTCATCATAGTCTATCAAAGATTTTTAAATTTACAAAATTGGGGGCCTACTCTTGTCTTTACTGAAATAAAAGTAATGATCCCAAGCAGGATTGGGCTCAAAGTTTTACACCACCTGGCAGCAGTATTCTAAAAGAGTACATGTTATAACAATCAAAATATATCTTTTCCAAAATCTTTTTTCCAGGGCAGTTTTAATTTTGAGAGACTATCTAAAAGTTGAGTGTTTTAAAATAAATTAATCTGTGTATGGTTACTTTTATTTTCATCTTTCATGGTGCACAAGTATGCAATTCCTAATTTGAAGAAATCTTCAGTATTCTGTTTGAAATAAATTGAATTGCTTTTGCCAGAAGTTTTTGAACATGGAAAAATGTTTGCCACATTTAATTGTGTTTGACTACTCTGCTATCCATGTACTGCTATTCACAGATTGCATAATGGGATTATGCAAACGTTGCAGAACATAAGGATACTCAACTTGTCTATCGTGACTTCTGACAGCATGCCAAGATTCTAGGTGGAGTGCAAAGAAATGTCAACAACACAATGTGGCGGTAATCCACATTGATCACATATTAGCACATTTCTGAATTGCTTCAAAAGAGAATATAGTGGGTAGAGAAGTGCTTCATTTTCCACTTCATGTGGTTGTTGGGTCCTGATTGTATGCTAAGTTCAAAGTGGATGTACATTGCCAAAACAAACAGACTCCTCTTTAACATTTCACCATTCTATTACATCCTCTTGTCATGTTTTCAGAGTGCCATGTCAGAAATTGTGATGATTTGACATTATTAATGCAAAATGACATAGAACAATAAGAGTCCAAATACTGCATGAAGTGTGGAAAAATTAACCAAGCTTGAATCTGAAGTGTCTCATCACTTCTCACTTTCACCTATGAACAAGAAGAACACATGCACAAAACCTGAAAGTTAACCTGATTTCCCATATTGATTATATTATAGTAAGCACATATATAACATTATATATTTATAATAGAAGAAGTCATCATAATTTAATTGGATCCACATCTTTTAAAGTCTTAACCATAATTCCATCTTCCATTTTATTCACTATACAACAAACTGTAGGCAAATTAGACATAACCAAGAGGTTATCAGGCTCTTAAAATGTATCAGAAAAAAGGGAATGTAACAGTGGCTTAGTACTAGGAATATATACTATTCAAATGGAGGCATACAGGAACCTTTTCAGACATGTTTGGCATAACTGTTACAGAGAGATTTGGTTTTGAACTCCCGCTTACTTATATAAAAATCACCCTACAACACTGTCATTAATGGAGCTCCATCAGCATCAAGAGATTGCCTTTTGTCTTTCTCAGTATCATCAGTATCTAATCTACAATTTTGGTCAAGATCATGGAAAAGATTGTAGATGGAGTGAGTCTCAGAGTATCTGGCTGCATCTGACTTCTTTGATTCTTGGCAATTGGGATTCAGATAAGGGACTGGCCCAGAGACTCTTCTTGTAGCATTAGTTATTAATCTCTCCAGGAGCCAATCAAGTTTTCACATCACTTAGGCTAGTTTGCAGCCACAGTGTAAGCCATCTCCTAATTATAACTGGTAATGAAAGAGCCTCAAAAAGTTAAAAAAAATTAGGATAGACTCTCAAGAGTTAACCAGTTCAGATGAAATGCACAGAAAACAAAGAAAACCTAAACTTCATCTGAAATGTGAACAAACCCTTACATCCAGGTCAGAATTTAACCGAGTGAGTTAACTTGGTGGGTGGTTACTAGTAATCTCAGTTTTTGACCAGAAGCTGAAGTGTTGAAATTCTTCAAGGAAGGTTGGCCTGGTGGCATTTCCAACCTAGTTTTACAGATTCAGGCAGTTCAGCTGTTGGATAAGCATCAAACTTTCTTGAAACTGATCTGAACCACATTTCTGAAAAAATTGAGGTTTTCTCATTGCGCATCAAAGTCTCTATTCTTGAGGAAAAAAGAGATTAGACAATAACTACATTTAGAAAACTGCAGGTGCAGCATTTATAAACATTGCCAAGTTTCTTTTGGGAGCATAACCTGAAAATCTGCCTTCATACTAGGCTTTTAGTCTCAAACATAAACATAGGACATTTCTGGTTTACGTGGAGAAAAATTATATTGCTCCTGCTCAGATATGTTCTTGGGATCATTTCCTCTCTCCTCTTTGTATTGTTAGGCAGAACAAAATGTAGCATAAAACAGTTATGCCAGCCTGACCAAAGTCAAGCTAACAGGGGTTTCTGGGTAATCCCTGAGTGGAAAAATATCGAGGGTATGCATGCTTACAAAGAGCTGGAAAAAGTAATATAAGAGAAAGATTGCATTCCTGTACCAGATGGGCTGTGACGAAAACAGTTCGTTTAAAGGACAGATAAGGAGTCTCCCTGTTTTCATTCCCTAGGTTTGTTCTTTGTCTGTTCTTTACTTCCCATTCCTAACTTCTGGTGCTTGGTGCCATGCCGATAAAAGATTGTTAAGAGGTCATTAATCACTTAATGTTGTAGTTACTTAATGTTATATATACACATGTATACAAAAGGATTTAGTTTCTAGTGTTAGGAAAAGAGGGGGTGGGGGTTGCATAAATGAATAATCTATGATGTGATGGAACTGTCTATATAAACTTATGCTAGTTGTAAGGAGCAAGCTGGTTCTCTTTGGAGATGGGTTGCTCTCTATTGTTGCGTGCACCCTTCAATAAAGAGCTTTTGATCGGACCTTGCTGGTGTTGCCTGTGTCTCTGCGGTCAGACAACGAACTTTGTAGTCTGGGTTCGAGTCCCTGACAACTTTGACGACTCCGCCGGGACTCGTCTGACTCTCCGGCGTGGGATCAGACACTGAGGCAACGCAGCGTGTATCCTCTGGTTTAGAGGAGCCTTGCTTGGTGACCTGATCCCTATGTCAGTGATAAGGCATGTTCTGTGAACCAGCTGAAGCTCATAGAAATCCAGCAATGTCCACCTACCTGTTGAGTAGGGTTTAAGTTGCCTGTGTTTGAGTCCCAGTCCAGATTTTGCCCAGATCTGAGTTGTCTGGGTTTGAGTCCCAGTCTGGGTTCGAGTCCCCGACAGTACTTATCTGCAAACACCTTATAACACTGGGCCATCAGGATTCTGATGCTTAAATCTATAAACTGTCATCTCAAGGTCTGCACAGATTTCCACTACTGGGATAGAACAGAAGAGAGACATTCTCTAAGATAGACAGTCTCAAATCTTTTACACCTTTATAAATTAAAAACACAACTTGGATTTTCCCGAGAAACAAATTGGAAGGCAGTATAGAACCCGGAATGCAGATTTAATGTACTCTGGGCAGCTAACACCACTAAATAAATAGGGGATTCTACTATGGAGGTGACAAAAAATAGGGTGAGCCTTTCACCTGAAAGAGAGGGCTACAACCTCTTCAGCATGTGATTACAGCTTCTGCGTGTACTTCTAGATGTTGGCCTCACTTTGGTATAAAATTGATCTTTGTAACTTCTTGTAATCACACTAGAATTTTTTTTATTTCATGTGCCTCATTTCCTTATTCATGAAATGCAAGTTTTAAATGCTCTTTTGAAGTGCAAACAGACACACATAATGGAATAAAATATTTTTTAAACATCAAGTTATTACAGAATGAACTAGAATTGCCACTTTTTGGTTTTTGTTCTCTTTGCATGGGACCAGGTTTCCTTTGCAGATGCATTCTGCTTCAGCAAGATGTATCAACTGCAACCCTTCTTTGCACAATCCAGAGACATACTTATTATGTTAATTTATTTGGGGTGTTGTAGCATGTTCAATTTGAAATAAGCAGCATCAAGGTATGCAATAACTCAGAGAAGCTCCTGATACGTTTGATGTCAATTTGAAATGTAGAATTGGTAAATTCAATCATTTTAGATAAACATCAGCTACTTAATCCGTCTGACTCCAAGAATCTGCCTGACTGTAGTTGTGGCTCAGGCAGCTCATTGTAGTTGCAGTGTATTCAAGCAGTTTAATTTTTGTTGCTCAAAGACTCTGCCATACCCTAGAGAGGTGCTGCAATGGTTTCATTATAATCAGGGGCTCTATGCACATGAAGGATTTGTTAAACTCATTCTGATCAGTTCATTAAAAGCCTGAATGCTGTTTGAAAGCCTTCTATACCGGTTGGATTTCTCTCAAAAATTCTAATTCACGATAATAAATATAGAGCAAGAGTTACAATAGGGATGGAGAACAAAATCATATCTATTTTCCTGCAATTTATCTTCTCTGAACAGTCCTGTCTCTTCTGTAAGGTGACCAAGCAATGCTCCAATACTGGAAACTTACAAAAAGATTATAATTATATTTCTTTGCTTCTTTCTTATGTATGTCTTGTGTAAAAACCAAACATAGAGTAAGTTGCATCAGAAAGGACCCTCAGAATTAAAAAAAAAAAGATGTTCAGTTAAAAAATATGAATTTATACCCTTTCCCCCTCATTTACACATTTGATTTCTAACATTTTGCTCTGTAGATCAGGTCAGGCCAGTGGCACTGAATCACCAAGCTAGGCTTATATATATTGCCTTCATTCCATTAAGAGATTATATAATAGAGGTTGGACTGGTGGCAATTTTATCAAAATGTCTTATTTCTAGGGTGTGATATAATTTCATCCAGAAACTTGTAGTCCCACAGAGTTTGCATTTCTTATGACCTGTGATGTTTTCTTCATTTTCTTTGTTACAAAGCGAAGAGGGTTTGAACAAAATGAATTGGCCTAGGAAAAAATAGGAGTCACTATACTGAGCCAGAATTTATTTATCCAGCAAACATGTCTTCAAAACCCAACACAATGTAAAGCACAATATCTCAGGCATCACTTCAAGGTTTCACACAATGAAATAAAGTAAAGATATATATTTCTATGATGGACAGAATAAATTACTTTCAGTTCTCTTTGCCATCTCCAGTTTTGGAGCCTGATTGTCTGAGATCCTGAGCACATCCTGTGAAATGCTGAATATTCTCAACTCTTATTGAAGTAAACAGAATCCAAAGGCACTCAGCCCCTCTTAGGAGCTGTGCATCGTATTGGGCCCTTGGTTTGCTTCACTGGCCAATCCTCCTTTCTCTGTTCACTTCCTCCTTTCCCCAAGATTAGTCAAAGTCATTCCTAGTATGCCTTCTCACTAAGTATCTTGCTGTGAAACACAGACTATCAAATATCTAAACGTGCCAGGATTGAAGGCTCCAATGAGTTTTAAGTAGACATGATGACCTGCTTCTGCTTACCCTTCAAACAATGTTAAAATGTCCATCACTTGAAAATTCTCAGCTGTAAATCTGAATAAATGGAGACATGAAATTCTGCCGAAAAATTATTTGGCTCAATGTTTGACTAACCACCGAAGAAGGCATTTAGCCAAAAGTTTTGTCTACATAAGTTTGTTTCTTTAGTTTTATTTCAATTATAAAATGTTTTATTAGGCACACTTTCTCTTTGCTTGAGTTCATCTCAATAGTTCTGATTACCAAGTCTAGCTCAAATTTGTGAAATAAATTATTACACGGAGACAGAAGTTTTTCTTTATTACTTGACAGATTCTGTCATACCATTGGGGAATGAAATCCATTCTGATTTCAACAGACAATAGACATCATAGTATCTGTATGGTGGGACATCCTGAGATGCTGAAGGTAACACTTCTAAAGATCCAGCACACTGACACATGAAAATCAAATGCTTTTTTGAAGACTTAGTAGAAAATACTTTGCTTTAATTAAATGTGCAAGAAAGAAACATTCACAGAGCTTGTGAACAGAACTGGTCACATTTTTTTTTTTTGACAGAGATGTTTTCTGTTTGCAGTAACATTTTGATTTCAATTACATTTTTCAATTAAATTTTCTACAGGAAAAAGCCAAAATAAATCATTTCAGCTTTTTATTTTGACTTTATTATTTAGATTTGTTTTGGTTAGACTTACAATAAAATACTATCAAAATATTGTTATATGTAAGCTAATACATAAAAATCTAACTAAATACATCTAAACCATTAAGTCAGAACAAAGTGTTTTTACTTTATCATTATATTTCAGAATTTTCACTCTCTGGATAATTTTAAAATGTCATATTTTAGTTCTGAATAGGAATGAAAACACACATTTTCTGCCAGCACTAAGACTGAGTATCATACAAATGCAGGATGGACAGGACCTTGGAAGGTCATCTAATCCAGCCTCCTACACTGAAGCTAGGTTATTCCTGACAAATGTTTGTCTCTGAGTTCTTAAAAGCCTCAAATGGAGCAGATTCCACATGCTCCCTTGGAAGCCTATGCAGCCTATGCAGTTATTCCTAAAATCTAACCTAAGTATCCCTTGCTGCAGATTAAGCCCATTACCACTTGTTCTACCTTTCAGTATACAGAACAGTTCTACTTTTCAGTATACAGAACAGTTGATCACTCTTTTCTTATAATAGCCTTAACATATTTGAAAACTGTTGTCAGGGCCTCTTCAGTCTTTTTTTCTCAAGAGTAAACATACCCATTTTTTTAACTTTTCCTCATAGGCTACATTTTCTAAACTTTTTATCATTTTTATAACTTTCCTTTGGACTCTTTCCAATTTGTCTACACCTTTCTTGAAGTGTGGATACCATACACTAGCTGAAGCCTCACCAATGCCAGATAGAGGACAATTACTCCCGTGTCTTACATATGACACTCCTCATTAATACACCCCAGAATGGTATTAGCCTTTTTTTGCAGCTGCATCACATTGTTGGCTCATATTCAGTTTGTGATCTACCATAACACTCTTTTCAGCAGTACTACACCGTAGACGGTTACTCAGGGCCGGCTCCAGGCCCCAGCATGCCAAGCACATGCTTGGGGAGGCCTGCCACGGGGGGCACTCTGCCGGTCCCTGGGAGGGCGGCAGGCGGCTCCGGTGGAGCATCCGCAGGCACCCCTGTGGGAGGTCCACCGGAACCGCGGGACTGGCAAGCGGCAGAGCGCCCCCCGCGGCATGCCGCTGTGCTTGGGGCGGCAAAATGGCTAGAGCCGGCCCTGTGGTTACTCACCATTTTGTATTTGTGTATTTGCTTTTTCCTTTCTAAGAGTAGCAGTTTGCACCTGTCTTTATTGAATTTCATCTTGTTGATTTCAGACCAATTCTCCAGTTTCTCAAGGTAGTTTTGAATTTTAATCCTGTCTCCAAAATGCTAGCAACCCCCTCGATCAGTTTTATCTGTAAATTTTATAACTACTCTCTCAATTCTATTATCCAAGACATTAATGAAAATATTGAACAGTACTCATCTGGATCCCACTAGATATGCCTTTCCAGTTTGACAGTGAACCATTGATAACTTATCTTTGAATAAGGTTTTTCAACCAGTTATGCATGCATAGTAATTTCATCTAAACTACATTTCCATAGTTTACTCATACGAATGTCAGGGACTGTGACAAAAGCCTTACTAAAATCAAGATATATATATTGTCTGCAGCATCTCCTCCATCCACTAAGGCAGTAACACTGTCAAAGAAGAAAATTAAGTTAGGTTGGCATAATTTGTTCTTGACAAATCAATGTTGGCTGATTCTTATGACCCTCAAGTATCAGAGGGGTAGCCGTATTATTCTGGATCTGTAAAAAGTGACAAAGAGGCCTGTGGCACCTTGTAGACTAACAGACATATTGGAGCATAAGCTTTTGTGGGTGAATACCCACTTTGTCAGATGTATGTAGTGGAAATTTTCAGAGGCAGATATAAATTTGTAGGCAAGAATCAGTCTAGAGATAACGAGGTTAGTTCAAGCAGGGAGGATGAGACCCTCTTCTAGCAGTTGAGATGTGAACACCAAGGGAGGAGAATATGAAATCAGTGAATCAGAATATGAAAAATGAAAGATCTTTGTAAAGATTCCATAGAAATTTGATAAAACCCCACAGTTTTCTGCAGATATTTTATACTCCATTATTGATTTACTCCAATTTCCTGTAGGTTTTTCTTCTAACTGGTCATTACCCTAAGAAACTGCCATTGCCAATAGGACTTTTATTTTTATTTTTATTTCCATCCTTAAGGCGTCTTAGAAAACAAAGACTGTGTTGTGGTGGCTTTATGGTATGTCTAATTGTCCACAAGGAGTTATGCCTGAAACCACTGTTTTATTTAGAATCCCTTATTCATCTGATCTAATCAAATAGGTTTTCCAAACTGGTCAGTATGGGCAAGGCTAGTTTCCAGAAAGGATGCTCAGATGTCAGGATTAAAATAGTACAATTATGACTAAGACAGGCTGCTTTTATACAAATGATGACTAAAGACATACAAGAAAATATTAAAACAAAATAAATTCATACAGATAACTACCAAGCAAGCAATCTTGCATAAGGCCAAGCCACATAAATCTTTCTGCAAAAAAGCTGCTTTAGTACATGCATTGTACATCTCACTATGAATTTCATGAGAAAACTATAAGTCTCACTAGCATTAAAGGCAGGAGAACAATTGTAGGATAAGCAGCGAGCAGAGGAAAGGAGCAGAATGATTGGAAAACAAGCATCTGATGTCTACTGTGCTTGAATGGTACATTTGTCTGAAATCAGGTTCAGTGTTTGCTGGAGGAAGAGACTTTTAGGATGATATTCTCAAGTACTATTTTACAGCTATGATCTAAATAACACATTCTGTTGGTTATTAAGAATCGAATGATTTATGGCATTGGTAAGGTGATGTGCTTCAGCAGTACCATATTTTGATACTGGTGCATGAAAGGACAATCCACATAGTGAATTGTTCCTATACTATTCTAATGTTGCCTCCATCCTTACTAGGATGAATCACCAGTCATTTTCTATTGAAGTGTTGGGGCACCCGAGTCTAGTCCATGGTTTTGCAGTGATAATTAACAAGACTCAAACAAGCCTGAGAATATTACTCACTTTTTCATGCAGCTCATTTATGAATTCTTCCTTAGGAACAGAAAAACACGAGCTCTTTTATTGAATCACCTAGATGAGCACCGTTGGAGGTAATTTTTTTCAGAACCACCTTTATGTTCAATCAATTCTTCTTATTTCAAAGATAATGTGGCATATCATTTGTGGCTTGTAAGGGAATGTGGGAAGTAACTTTCAAGAAAATAAATTTAGCTGTAGAATTGCCACTGACAAGAAGTGCTAGTTAAGAGCCTGCAGCTCTATGCCTGGGTGGGCATGTAGTGGTAGAGGGAAAGTGTTACTTGGGGAAAAACTCAGATTAATAAAATCCAGTAGTTTATAAAATGTACAGAGCACTTAGAATCTGTGCAAAAAACTGAAGCAGTGTAATATATATGTTATAGGCTCGTCACACAATTGTTTGAATCTTTTCAAAAATTATCTTAATGCTTTTGATTCTGGAGCTCACTTTCATATTTTTTTAAAAATTTCAGTTCAGAATTATGGTCCTGATTCTTCTCACACCATTTTTATACTGGTGCATATCCAGTGACATCAAGACTCTTTTAATTTGCAATTGAAATGTTGCTCCAACTAATATTTGGGTGCCTATGTCCCCAAGGGACTGTTTTGGCAGCTGGGGTCACCGAGGTGCAGGGAAGTTAAAGCTACACTCCTTCCCACATAGAACAGTCTCCTGCCTGAGGGAGGCGTTGGGAAAAGTTGGTTGGAGTTGCTATGTCCCCTGGGGATTTCTCTTCATACGAGCGGAGTCTTTAGAAGGCTGGATGCAATGGTCTTCTAACTGCTTTGCACTGCCAATGAAGCTAGGGTGACCAGATGTTAAGGGGAAAATATTGGGACCACCGCAGGGAGGGGAGGCATTTTTTTTTTACACTCAACTGTCCAGGAGTTTGGTGGCAATTCGGCAGCAAGCCCTTGAGTCATGGATGGTCTTTGGCAGTATTTCGGCTGGGGGTAATAAACCTTGCCACAAAATACAGAATCACCCACTGCCAAAATACCGTTGAAGACCGTCCGCGACTGAAGGACTCTCCTCCAAATTACGGCCGAAGACCGGGAAACAAAATATCGGGACAAATGGCATCCCAACCGTACTCTGGTTGGGACACGGGACAAACTCCTCAAAATTGGGACAGTCCCTATTTTATTGGCCCGTCTGGTCACACTAAATGATGCATAAAACCTTTGTAGTGAGAAGGTTGTAATTTTATTCAATTCTAAATAGTGTCTCCACATTTTTGAAGAATTTAAAAAAATATGGTTGTAAAAATATGGAGTATTTTTGCCAATAGATTCAGCAACAGCTAAGCTTTAAGTCACATTTTATTTTTTGGCAACTCAGAGTTAAAATTCATCTGCCAGAACATGGATATATCAACAGAGGGGTGGGATCATTTTTGTTTAGTCTGACCTGCTGTTGTGGATTATGACAGGTAACAGGACACCTTCTTGAAATATTAGGGTTCAGCGGTGACATGGCTCCAAACTTGATTCCATCTAATTGATAAGGTGAAAGGAAAAATCTACCTCACTTAATGAGTATATAATTTTGCTTACTTGTCCTGGTACTTTTGTCTTTTAAACAGCAAGGGATGCCAATATTTTGAATACATCTTACTGTGTGAGGAAACAAAATCAGTGCAAACAAAAAAATCTACTTTCAGGTCTGTGTGACAAACAGGGAAAAGAATTCACTTTTCTGATAACATTCTGGTACTTTTGCAAAGGTTGCATTTTAGCTAGTAGACTAACAAAGTTGCAGATTTCCTGTCCTTGTGATAGGTTCTGTTAATAATAGAATAGAATTAAATAAAAAAATAAAAATAAATTAATATAATTAAACAATAAAAACATGTTTTCCACCCTGGTACTTAGGCACTTAAACATCAGTAGCCAGTCAGAGACGCTCAGCACCCACAGCTACCTTGAAACCAGTGGGAATTGGAGGTGCTCAGAATATTGGAAAGTCAGACAGTAGGTACCTAACTAAGAACCTTGATTTGAACATTTTGGCCCCATCTCTCTGGGGATCACATTGTACCTTTAAGCTCTGGCCTGTGCTTGATGGAGCATGGAGGAGCAATTCTGAAGCAAAAGTCCTAGGAGGCCTTTGTACTATCTGGGAGCACATGCAGCAGTGGTGGCTTCAATACCCTTTCTCTGGGCTTAGCATTAATTCTCACCATGCCCAGCTATCTTCACTGCCTCTGTTCCAGGCTGTGTTTGAGAAAGGAGGGGACAGTACGACTGTCATACCCTCACTCTTCTCCTCTCTGCCCTTTCTGTGTAGCTGATGTGAGTGCTAGCAGGGAGCAATACTGGAGCTCCTGACTTGAACTGGGTCCGTCATCTTTGCCTGATCCCTAAGGGGAGGGCTTCTTGCATCTTCTCTGTCCTTTGTGCATTCTGCAAGGCCATGCAGAATTCAGTCTGTGTAAAATTAAATGTATTGAGAGTCCCAGAAAATATTTATTTTGTATAATAAGGACATACAAATATTTTTGAAAAACACAAATATGTCTGTTTGGTCCATCTGTAAAGCTGCCTGCAGTGAGTTTGAGTACTAACCTCAGGGCAGACTGCTAAGAACTCAAATTGATTGTGAATTCTATCCATAGATTTCCCCAACCAATGATCAAGCACAAACTCCTTAGGAAGTATAACATCTTAAACATGGAATCACAAATAGTCTCTTTGGGTACTCCAATCTCTCTTGCCACCGAGTGAGCCTATGTTTGTGGTAGGTGGTCTCTTACACCAGGAATCAGAACTATACTCAGATACTCCCAAGTCCCGAAGGACCAGTTACTTATCGTAGATGAATTGCACCTCACATCTCACATCAAAGACAAAGATTGTAGTCAATCCTATAATAAACTATATAGAGATTCATTAAGTAGGAAAAAGAAACAAGAGTTAATTTCAGGATTAAAGCAGGTAAACATATATGCACAAATAAATTGCAACCTTAAGGTTCAAAAATTAATAGAAGATTCTATAATAAGCAAGTTATATATGTCCTTTAGGGCTAATCCAGGCAAAATAATGTAGATCTTTAATGCTTTAGGAAACCTTGTCTCCCCTGAGTCCAAGCAGCATAGTGACCCAGTTCCTTCTTGTTAGGGATTTTCGTTCCTCTCCTCCCTTGTGCTCTCAGCTCTGAACTCAGCTGATAGGAGGAATCCACTTGCTTGACTCATATTCAGTAGGGGGAAGGCAAGCCAATAAACATCTTTTGTCCTTTTTATCATCCCACAATAGTCTGTTTGGTATCAATGGACCTTTCATTTCTGGGCAAGATGTAACACCTTCTGTTGGAGATCAGTCCTTCACACTGGTTAAGATCGTTCTCCTATGTGGTGAGTTACAAAGTCACAGAGGCTCACAATATGACCATTCAAATATTACCTTTACAATACATAATACAGATGTTATAAGTGAGATTAATGCACACAGCAATTCACAAGCATTCCATAAACACTAAACACATTCTTATAATTCTAATACCTATTTTAACAACACATACACATAAGTAAATGATACTGATTCAAGTTATGTATTTATCGGTGTTCAGCTGAGACACGGGGACCTTGGCATGAGCTGGCATCTGTTCTGCCAGTATCATACCACTAACACCCAAACCCTATATGTGAATATTCTCCTTTTCTGTGTGATAGAAGAGGTAGAATATTGGCTATGTGATATTCAACAAAAAGCCTGTCTGCTGACTGGCATCTATGAGGCTTTGACCTGCTTTGTACCTGAGTGCACTTTCCAAACACGGGCAGAGGATTTTGAATTCCTGAAAAAAAGCAGCCTTCAACAATATGTTAGACCTGGGAATAGAAACAATTTGCTTCACTGCACACTGTGGAAAAAACTTGGCAGAACTCAGTCTGCTTCAGCTCATACTACTGATGCTGTCACTGATGCCTGAAAAGCACCTGTCTCCACATCCTCTGCCATTGGTGCCACTGTGCCACAGTTGGGCAATATCACAAGAAGCAACCTTTGTGCCAAAATGAAGATATTCTACATTCATTCCAAAAAGATAAAACCATCAGAGCAGAAGATCACTGTAAAATAGCAAAAACTCTGCAGTATTGAAATTTTCAGGGAGATGCAATTAAAGAGAGAGTGGAACAAGATTTTGGACTGCATCAGTCCATGAGTCTGTTGTAAAGGGGAATTCAAACACAAGTGGAATTTTCCTTACATACTTTACAATAGCTATATTTTTACACAAAAGAATGAGGACTGAAGAAAAATGTGCAACGAGAAAACCTTTGTGCTTGACACATTGGAGACACTGCTAAAGAACAGTGCAACCAAGCAATGCTTCTGACAAAATCATTGTATGCATGGATTATCTCTGGTGCATGGATGGCAGTGCCATAAATTTAAAAACTGCAGAGAGGGTAATTTTTAATGGTGAATCTGACTTTTTTGAAAGTTGTTCATTCATGAATTGGTGGGTAGATGCAAGGATATAGAATTGACAGAGAAGGAGTCTCAGACAGGAAGGAATTTTTGGTACTGTTGTTTTGCTGAAATGATTTCATAGATTTGTTTTCACAGATGTAATCTTAAAAAAAAAACAACTCTAAGGCCATTGATATGTAGGCTGTGAATCACTTTCAATCTAGGAGTATTTATTTTTCAGCAAGAAGCAAGAGCATGACGTGGTTATTGGATTGATTTTTTTGGTGTGTGTGTGTGAAATAGATCTGTGAAGTAGACCACACAATCTGATTTGTTTTTGTATTTGCAGTCTGGCTGGTAAGACGACAGCATGGCTAGTTAGTTAGATGGACTGTAAAAGCAGACTATGTAAATCTGCATTTTTGCCAAATGTAAAAACACTTGGGAAGTGAATATGACATCTATGTGCTTTAGAACTCATTTTTTCTGTCTTGATTATTTCAGAGCGAATTGGCTTGTGGGAATGTGGAGCTCTGACATCTTAAGACTGATGAACTGTACCCTACTATGATGATTGATTTTATTTTTCACTTGTTTTGATTTCTGAGATTTTAAACACCCGCTTAGCATGAGATTGATAATGGTTATTTGTCATATAGAAAATATGACACAGATTTATGGAATCATTTCACATATATTTATTCCTTGCTTGTGCCTGTAAAGCTCTATTATTCAGTTCACATAGGACTTTGGAACAAAAGCTAACACGCTTCCTGGTAGTTAAGTATTCTTAAAAATACCCTCTACTTACGGGTACCTCCTTTTATATATGTAGCTCCTGACACACCTACCCACCATTTTGTCACAGCCTTACCAGAAGTAATGCATTTGGATTGAGCACTTCCAGGACTAACATTATTCCTGGAACTCTTACCTTCCGGGAATGGAGCTGCAGTTAGGGCCTTAAATAATTTTAAAGCATCTCTTCACATAATAAAGAGGATGAAGTGCTGATCCCAAGCAGCAGCTGGTTAGCTGATATTGGTGTTCTATGGTAACTGCACAGCCCAAATCACATTCGTGTCTGCTCAGCTGAGGCAATAAGCATGTTCTGCCCCTTCACTTTCTTTCCAGCCTGCCTTATCCATTTTCAGTTTTGTTGTCAATAGTGCCTTTCAGAAAGGCCTATCTGAAAAAGAATTGACTGGAAATGCTTGTTCTCAACAAAAGAACAGCAGCAGCTTTGGGCAGTACTTGTGATTGCATTTAATGGGTCAAATTCAGTTGTGACATAACTCCTTTCAAGTCACTGTAGTTATACCAGAGTGAAACCCCAAACGGTTTACAGGTTTACTTTTGCTGGATATAGTCCAAAAGCTTTTATATTTGTCAAAACTTCATCTGAAACATTCTACAAAATTGAACTGGAAATCTCTTGACAAGAGGTTGTCCTGGTGCTTAGAGCCTACGCCAAAGAAATGCTGCTTGTCTGCAAGTCCCATTGACTGAACTACTTCCAACCCCATGGGAAATTAAACAAACAAACAAACAATCCCCCCCCTCCCCCCGAACCACTTTTCCAATAATTTGCTACTTTCTTGCAAATCTAGCTGGAACCAGAAAGAGTTAAGGTACTTGAGAATGAAAAATACTGGGCAGGAAAACGTAGTTATCTGAACATTTTCTAGGAAGTTTTGGTGGAGTTCAATCTGAGTTTTGGCTAGAGGCTTGCGGAGGATGGTGGCCTTGTGGTTTTAAGGCTGTGGACTGGGTTTCCAAACCTGGGTATAACTTCAAGCTCTGTCATTCTGTGCGTCCTGGTGCAAGTTGCTTAGTCTCTCTGTCCTTCAGTTCCATGTGTAAAATAATATAATGATAATAGTAATTCCTTGCCTCACAAGGATGTTATGAAGATAAATATATTAAATACTCTAGTGATGAAAGTCATAAAAGTATATTATGTATATACCAAAGTAAAGTATATACCAAATGTGAAATGCTAGTTTACCACAAGAGGTGTCGTCTTCTCCTCAACAAAACAAGGTCTACAACCATCAGAAAAAAACACCGTGGATAAAAGACTTTGTTGATTACTATCCCCATTCCCCTGAAGATGATACTTGCACAAGCCCACATTTCATCACAGCTTGAATGCTGGGGGAAGGGAATAAAAATCCCTGTTAAGGAGAAACTGGTATCTCTATGCTGTATGGAATCTGACGGACAAAGATTCCTAAACATAAGCAAGAGGTTCCCAAGCTGCTTGGCTTGTATTAGCACTAAAGGACATAGAAACTTTTGTAATAAACAAGCTTTTATTACACTGCTCTACAGCCAAAATGCTTCTGAAATAAATGTAGTCAAACTTTACTAATTCTGGGTCACTGAGAACGAAAATGAAGCTTAAGATTGTTGATTGGCTCTAGTCTAGCTGTTGGGCTTCAGACTACAGCAGTGGAATCTCCTGGCAGGTGATGTTAGGGTTTCCATGTT